>NC_057809.1:525710821-526010821 GCF_018294505.1 Triticum aestivum | reverse complement strand
CAACAAGAATGACTGGCTCGAAGCCAAAAAGCCGGTCAACCGCTTCAGAGCTTAAGAAGACGAGGACTGCTGAGGCTGAAGCCAGGAAGAGGAAATATCCTGAAGCCTCTCCTACTGCCCCCTCCAAGAAAAAGAGAAAGACCAAGAAAGATCGGGCTGCTCCCACAGAGCCTTTGGTTGTTGAACCCATTTCCATGGTTCACCCCGACGCCAATCCACAAGAACGCCAACTGACAATCCATGTGCCTGCTTTCACAGAGGCTCATGAAGCTTAAGACTTTCCAGCAGCTGATCCCATCGCTGCTGAAGACATTGGTCAACATGACAATGTAGAAGATGGTGCAGTCCTTCCTCAGTTCGAGAACAGTGAAGTCATCATCATTGGTCGTCCTCTGACGCCAATCGCTCAGGATGCTTCATGGGCTGATCGCCCACAAGAGGAAGAAGACTTCGAGGCCCAGCCAACTCCAACTACACAGGCGTCGCCTGCATTGCGCAGGCTTCGCAAAGGTCCAAGGCCTCAAGTCTCTGCTGAAGACAAGTTGTCACTCCCTTGTCCCACCAAGAAGCAGTTCCCGAGGAGAACATGATAGTGACCGACCCTCCAGCTCGTCAAGTGGAGGTTGAGAATCTTGCGGCTGCCACCACCACCAATGAAGCCACTAACGATGTCATGGCTAAAGCCAATGTGGAGCCCTCCCCAACAAAAGTCGGCGAAGCCACTGATCCCGCAACTTCTGTTCCTGAGTCTGCTGCCGGTCCCTAGTTCGACTATCATGTTGAGCACAGGCCTCAGGTACAGAAGCCAATCCCAAGATTGCCAAGGTTCCCAGGTCCTGCATCAGCACCTGGCTCCTTCAACATCAATGGCTTGAGAGCAGACAACACATTCTTCAATAGCTCGAGGAACCCCTACTCAAGGGAAAGGATATCATCTGATAGGTTCTGGAGCTATCCGTAGTGAAGCTATTACTCATGCATCACGTACAACCAAGGTCGCATCTTCCCCCACAAGCGCCTTGACATTGAAGCAATAGCTGGTCTGTCCTGTCTGGAAGAAGCTCTGGATTGCTTCAAAGAAGTTGGACTGCTACCGTTTGTAACTGACCAAGAGCAATGGAATGAAGAGTTGCTGCTCCAATTCTATGCCACACTTCACATCCACGGGTATAGCAGAGATCCGAAGACTTGGGTCCTAGAGTGGATGACTGGAAATGTTCATCACGAAGCCAAAGCCTTTGACATCATTGAGCTCACTGGCTTGCCCACTCCTGGCGATCTCTACGAGCATGGCTGTCAGCTTCATAGTGAAGCTATTGAGAGCATCTTTCAGAAGAATGAACCTGACATGAGTCAGATGCTCAGTATGATGAAGCCATTGCCCCAAGACGCTGCTTATCCCACGGAGTTCTTCGTTGAAGACCTTGAGTACCTGCCAAGAACCATTTATCATATCATAAAGCGGACTCTCTGGCCCATCAAAGGGTACTCTCCACATGCCAAGCTTGAAGGTGCAATGAAGACTTTGGTCTTCTATATTCTTCATGGAAAATGCTTCAATGCACAGGACTTCTTCATACGCCAACTTGCTGCATCAGGCTCTGATCTGTTTGGTTTGAAGTTCTACGCCCCTTGGGTAATGCGGCTGATCAAACTTCACTCCGCTATCTCATATCAGCCCTCAGCCCGCAACCATCGGATCTTCTTGCCTGATGTGGATATATCTACTGAAGCCATCTATCCTGAGCCTGCCAAGGAACCTCTAAGTCTTCAAAATGCAGAGCATCAGAGTTTTACTCAGAATGTTGAAGGTGTTGAAGCAGTCACTCGTGTGTATCCATTGGCTAGCACTACACGTGCACCACATCCTGCTCTCACTAAAGCCACTGATAGCACCACTGCTCCATGACCCAAGAAGCGCACTCGTGTTCTCAACGACCGAGAGCTTCTTGTGGCTCTTCATCAGAAACAGGACATGCATCATGACTGGCTGAAGCGTCAGATGCAAAGCCTCTTGGTGGATGTTAATCGCATTCGCAATCTTGCCACCAAGAATGCTTTCATTGCCCATGAAACCTCTCGCGGCACATGGAAAGGGCTAACGCTGATGTGTTCTGAAGATGATTTTCAAGAGGATGGCTTCACTGAGCGTTTCAAGTTTGACTCCACACCTCCTCGAAGGGCAGTGCTGCGAAGAACTCCATCCCTTGAAGACTCTGAGTTCTCTTCCTCTGCTGCAACTGTGAATGCCAGAGTGATTGAGGATGAAGACGATGCTACTTCACCACCACCATCTTCAGCACGCTTCGACTCTGCTCCAAGCTCGTCTGCACCGCCAAACACCACCAACGACCCTGCTGCTTCACCTACTCTTCATGGGAATGAGTAGATGCTCTATGTCTTCAAACCTTTTTGGTCTTTACTGACAAAAGGGGGAGAAGCATATGAGGTTGATAGTCTTCAAGCGGGTCCCTATGGGCGGGTGCTTTATATTTTGCTTTGTGCTTACAACTCTCGTTTTGCTACATTTGGTTCTTTGAGTTGTAACACTTAAACTCGATGGTCGTCTGCTACTTATTTGCCACCTTGTTTTGCGATGATAAATTAGACACTTAGATCATTCTGCAGACGTCCATTTTCCATTATGCATGCCATTATCTTCTTGTACTTTCACATGCATAGTGGATTGTCATCATAAGTTGAAGTGGATCTCCACAAGTACAACCTGCCATGTGCATTTGCATTCCAAAAGCAAATTACTTATATGCACATCTTTAGGGGGAGCCGTTGCAACTTATGAAGACAATTCTGTATCCTTTACAATTTCACAGATAATATTCCCCGTTGAAAACTTCAACTAGTTTGTCATCAATCACCAAAAAGGGGGAGATTGTAAGTGCATCTAGTGCCACCCCTAGTTGGTTTTGGAGTATTGACGACAAACCTAGTTGAGGGACTAATGTGTTTGTGAGAATTGCAGGATAACACAGGTAGAAGTCCCTCATTGATTCGGTTTTCCTACCAGAGATGACCCCTAAAAATGTATGAAGACATTGAAGTCAAAGGTGGTATATGAAAATATTCACATTGAAGACTATGACAAGAGAAGACACCGCATGAAGCCTATGGTGCTCGAAGACTTAGATCTTTCGTAGTTCTTTTTCTTTTGTGTTGAGTCATACGAACCACCATACTGTTAAGTGGGGTCCAAGAGAACCAGTCAGAATGACTGAAGTGATGCCTAAACAAAACCTATGTCTTCGAGTGAAGACTTTGAGAGCGAATCTTGTCCAGAGTCGTACAAGTCAGCTTTGCTTGTAGCCCAAGTAAAGTTGTCATGTGAGTTTGAAATCTGACCGTTGGAACACGTGTCAGTTCCTTAGTGACCCAGGGTCACTTCAGACAAATCAGGTCGGGTTGCCAAGTGGCTATAAATAGCCCACCCCCTACAACCATAAACGGTTGGTTGCTCAGATTCAGAGTATGGCTTTTGTCGTTTGAGAGCAACCCACCTCGAAGCCTTTGAGAGAGAGAATTCCTTGCGAGGATAAAGCCCTAATCACCTAGAGCCAAAGAGAATTAGGCATCACTTAAGTCTTCTTGTCTGTGTGATCTGAAGACTTATTACACTTGAGGACTGTGCATCCTCCAGCCGGTTAGGCATCGCGTTCTGAGCATCCAAGAGACATTGTGGATTTCCGGTGAACGAAGTCTGTGAAGGTTTGGGAGTCTACCTTGAAGACTTACCAGAGTGATTGGGCAAGGTCTGTGTGACCTTAGCTCAAGGGGAATACGGTGAGGACTGGGTGTCCTGAGCTGCGTGTTCAGGACTGGGTGTCCGGGACTATGTGTCCTAAGGTTTAAATACCTAGCCGCCCTAACTAGACGTACAGTTGTCACAGCAACTGGAACTGGTCCAACAAATCATTGTCTTCAACGAGTCACTGGTTTCATCTTACCTTCCCTTTACTTACTGTTACTCCTTGTGAAGTCATTGTATGATTGCACTATCTTTTATCTTCACTGAGTGACTGCGTTTTTGTTTGGCTTCATAATATCTTCCTACCTGATCCTTACTACATTGCTGCTATTAGTCATTGTGCTTTCACTCCATTGAATACTTGACTATGGCTTGCCTAGTGTAGTCTACCTTCCGCTGCAGGGTAATAGGTTTATTTCTATCGTTTGTCTTCATAACTTCCATGTTTTGAAGACTTTCATAAAAATCGCCTATTCACCCCCCCTCTAGTCGATATAACGCACTTTCACGAGTGCCTGTAGGAGATGACATAAATAGTAGGACTGGGGTTAACTAGCAGCAACATGTCTCAAAAACTAAAGGGAGAACACTGATGAAAGCTACATAATATGTATCGTTTGTACTCGAGATTAACTAGATGGTACACAAAAGTATTAAAGAACAACATAGGTAATACTAGAAGTGGTATAATACTATAATCACCAGCCTGTGGGATAGCATTGGCTGATGGATGATAACTATGGAACAGCGTTACCTAAAGAACAAGTATCTTAGCTGAACTATGGAACAACGTTAACTCCTAAACAAGACCCATAAGAGATCAGCATGAATATACAGTGAAATGTGATAATCTATTTTCCACTACTAGATTAATAACAAAGCCATAAATGTTGCGCACAAGTAAGATGAGGGTACAACCTATCTGGCCGCCATCCATAGGAGTGAGCATCATGTGCTGACTTGTCGATGGCCCTGCAGTTGTTGTGGCTGTCCATGTCGGGCACGTGCATTCAATGCAAGGAACTATTAAGTGGGGACTATAGCTCCCTTCTGGTGTATGCTTCCCTTGTTGGAGCAGCTGCGGTGAGTTGGAAGACTGTGTGGCTGAAGATGCAGATAACGCATAATGTTAAGAACGACACATCTCTTTGATCTAAAGAAATACACTAAGAGATCAACAGCAAGGTATGAGAGTGGTCACACATCTGTTGACTGAAGACTAAATTGGGGTCACATGATTTTATTTTATTTTGGTACTGTCCGATCTACGCCCGATGGCTTGATGGCCGTCTTGTGCCTCCCGGCTAACACTGTTAGGAATCTTCCCCGAAGAGCCAGCGACCAACGGCAGAGCAGCCTGCCTTTGCCGTCTGTGGCCCCGGCCAAAACCCCGCTCCCAGCCCCACCGCACTGTCGTGGTTGCGCCGCCCCCGGGCCAATCCAGAAAGACTCCCCGTCATCTAGATCCGGCGGAGGCAGCACCTTCAACCCACGCAACTCTAAGATAGCCATCTAAGCGGTGCTTCCGCGACGAACTTGCGGCCCCGCACCCCTACGTTAGACACCAGCCAACCGGCAGCCTAGGAGCTCCGCCGCCTCGAGGGGTGCTGCTTCCCATTGGGAATCAATTGGCCCAGAATAAAAATTCAGACAACTGATGCCTAAATAAAGTGATTTGAGATGAGGGTGCGACCTATCTGGCGGCATGGTGAAGAAGGCAGGTCCAGCTACCGAGTCGGTGAGGCCAGCGCAGTCGCGGTGGCGACCGGCGGCAGGGAAACAACAATGTTATGATGGTAGACGGCTATGGGGAAACAGCGTCGGGACTCTAGACGGATCCAAAGTTGGAGCCGCTCTGGCACCATGAACAATGGCGGGGGTGAATCGGCTCTGGTACGGTTCACACGGCCGTCGTCGAGGCAGCTCCAGCGGCACAGAGTAAGAGGTACACGACCCAGTGCACGACGGCAAATGGACAGCGTCTCCGGCATTAGGGAGGAGGGTGGCTGTGAAATTGGTGAGGTGGGGGCGCCATGGAGGAGGGGCTGAGATTTCGCGGCTCGGGAGAAGGGAGCTTCCGGGGAGAAGGTGATTTGGCGCCCACGAGGTATGAATGGGGCGGGGGGGATTTGGAGGGGAGTGGAACCATGTTTTACAGACGCATTTGTCTGAAATGTGAGGGGAAGTTATAGTTCTACCCCTGCCTTTAGGATTCTCGGCTTGGGTCTGTGTGCTAAGGGTCGGGGATATAGAGTAACTTTGCTTCTACCCAAATAGTGGGCGGGAGCGATTGTTGGAAATATGCCCTAGAGGCAATAATAAAATGGTTATTATTGTATTTCCTTGTTCATGATAATTGTCTATTGTTCATGCTATAATTGAATTAACTGGAAACCGTAATACATGTGTGAATACATAGACCACAACATGTCCCTAGTAAACCTCTAGTTGACTAGCTCATTGATCAATAGATGGTTATGCTTTCCTGACCATGGACATTGGATGTCGTTGATAATGGGATCACATCATTGGTAGAATGATGTGATGGACAAGACCCAATCCTAAGCATAACACAAGATCGTATAGTTCGTCTGCTAAAGCTTTTCTAATGTCAAGTATCATTTCCTTATACCATGAGATTGTGCAACTCCCGGATACCGTAGGAATGCTTTAGGTGTGCCAAACGTCACAACGTAACTGGGTGGCTATAAAGGCACACTACGGGTATCTCCGAAAGTGTCTGTTGAGTTGGCACGAATCGAGACTGGGATTTGTCACTCCCTGTGACGGAGAGGTATCTCTGGGCCCACTCGGTAATGCATCATCGTAATGAGCTCAATGTGACTAATGAGTTAGCCACGAGATCATGCATTACGGAACGAGTAAAGAGACTTGCCAGTAACGAGATTGAACAAGGTATAGGGATACCGACGATCGAATCTCGGGCAAGTAACATACCGATAGACAAAGGGAATTGTATACGGGATTGATTGAATCCCCGACATCGTGGTTCATCCGATCAGATCATCGTGGAACATGTGGGAGCCAATATGGGTATCCAGATCCCGCTATTGGTTATTGGCTGGAGAGATCTCTCGGTCATGTCTGCATGGTTCCCGAAACCGTAGGGTCTACACACTTAAGGTTCGGTGATGCTAGAGTTGTTATGGGAAATAGTATGTCGTTACTGTCGGTGTCAAAACCGGCGGATCTCGGGTAGGGGGTCCCGAACTGTGCGTCTAGGCCGGATGGTAATAGGAGGCAGGGGACACAAAGTTTTACCCAGGTTCGGGCCCTCTTGATGGAGGTAAAACCCTACGTCCTGCTTGATTAATATTGATGATATGGGTAGTACAAGAGTAGATCTACCACGAGATTAGAGAGGCTAAACCCTAGAAGCTAGCCTATGGTATGATTGTATGTTGTGATTGTTGTCCTACGGACTAAAAGCCTTCGGTTTATATAGACACCGGAGAGGGTTAGGGTTACACAAGTTAGGTTACAAAGGAGGAGATATCCATATACGTATTGCCTAGCTTGCCTTCCACGCCAAGTAGAGTCCCATCCGGACACGAGACGAAGTCTTCAATCTTGTATCTTCATAGTCTAACAGTCCGACCAATGGAGATAGTCTGGCTATCCGGAGACCCGCTAATCCAGGACTCCCTCAGTAGCCCCTGAACCAGGCTTCAATGACGATGAGTCCGGCGCGCAGTATTGTCTTCGGCATTGCAAGGCGGGTTCATTCTCCGAATACATCACAGAAGAATTTGAATACGGGGATAGTGTCTGACCCTGCAAAATAAGTTCCACATTCCACCGCAGAGAGAATAATATTTTTGCAGATCTAATGACGTTATGTCATGGCCCGATGATTATTCGAACCATTTCTTTTAACCAGCCCCGCACATAACGCGAGGCAGTTTTTGGACACGTCTTGTCAAAGCAGAGATCGTGTCCCCTTATTACGGGATTCTCATCAATACAGGCGTGGGTAACCCAACCGCGCCATCAATTGCGGCGCTTGGGGGATAAGAGAGTTTTACCAGGCAAGTGGGGACGCTTAGTTTTGTCCGCCCATATAAAGGGATACGGATTCAACTTTCGATCCACACCTTCTTCCTCCTTTGCTCATCCGCTTCCGCACACTCGAGCTCTAGCGCCCAAGCCCTCACTTCCATCTCAACCTTCTCCAACCATGTCCGGAGCGGGAGGCAAGTGGATGGTCTCCTCCGTCACGGAGGGAGATATCAAGAAACTGAGGAGAGCCGGATACCTGCCCGACAACATCGCGCACCGGCTCCCAGATGAGGGGCAGCTCATCCCCACCCCCAGGCCCCATGAGAGGGTGGTATTCCTCACCCATTTCCTCCGCTGACTGGGATTCCCTCTCCATCCCTTCGTCCGGGGGCTAATGTTTTATTACGGCCTGGATTTCCATGATCTGGCCCCGAACTTCATCCTCAACATCTCGGCGTTTATCGTCGTGTGCGAGGCCTTCCTCCGCATCGAGCCCCACTTCGGCTTATGGCTGAAGACCATCAATGTCAAGCCGAAGGTGGTGGGCGGCCGCCAGGCGGAGTGCGGAGGCGCCATGGTGGGCAAGATGCCCAATGTAACATGGCTCGAGGGCTCCTTTGTGGAAACCATAAAGGGGTGGCAATCGGGGTGGTTCTATATCACTGAGCCGCGCGACCCCGCATGGGTAGCGGCCCCCGAGTTCCGATCTGGCATCCCCATGCGGCTCACCTCCTGGAAAGAGAAGGGACTGTGCTGTTGTAGTTCGAAAGAACTGACCGGACTCCAAACATGTATTCAAAACATGGTGGACAAGAAGCTCAAGCTTGTCAACATAGTCCAGGTTATGCTCATTCGCCGGATACTCCCGTGCCAACAACGGGAGTTCACCTTGTGGGAGTTTAATCCGGCACAGCACCGGACTCTGAACAGGCTCTTCGACATGACTCATGAAGATGCCTGGAGGGTGCTGTTCAAAAGTGCCGAGGTCCCTCCCCCTATCACTGAGGATCGCGGATTTAGCGCGAAGCGCCAAGCTAGTGTGGTAAGCTGCTTTAACTTTCACAGGATACTTATTTTTTATGTAGATTGACTCTACGCGGGGTCTAAACTTCCGGACCTTTGACAGGACTGGCAGAAGATGGCCGGACAGATCGACTGTCTGGCTCCTTTGCCCGAAGGCCCTGCCGATGCTCTTCTAGTGAAGATGCTGACTCCGACCCCTTATAAGGTGCCGGAGAAGACCAAGAAGGCCAAGGGAACTCGAAAGAGTTCCCGACGCCAGGCGTTGTTGGACTCACCGTCCGATGACTCTGCAGCGCACTCTTCCCCTGAAGACGAGGAAGAGGAAGAAGATGCTCCCCCACCGACTGGGGGAGACATGAAAAGGAAGGCCGCCCCAACTGGGAAGGCCGGAGGGTCCAAGAAGGGAAGGACTCTCCTTCCGGACAGCTCCACCGCCGCCGATGAAAGCAAAGACGAGTGGTTGCCCAGGGCCAAGCCCCCAGGGAGATCGTAAGTATTCGGATACCAAAGTTACCCATAGGATTCCTTTGTCGCACTACTTTTCCTAACGCCAAACACAATTGTGCAGGCCGCCCCGAGCTAATATCGAGGTATCATCGGACGACTCCCTGGGCTCGTTGGACATGGATAGCGATCCAGTCCCGACTGCCACCTCCCCTTATCCTGCCGACGATGCCGAGGTGTTGTCTCAACAGGCACCGGATCGAGGGGAGACAGTCCCGGAGGCGCCTCAAGGCGACCTTCCGGACTTCGGGAGCCGCGGGGACGGGGCCCCCGAGAGCTCCGAGTTCGGCCCTCAGCCGAACACCATGCCGGACCCTCCAGCGGTTCCAGACTCGGGCAGGCGGCCTCCTTCTAAGGGGGGCAAAACGCCTGTGCCGGTGACCTCTGTCCATCCAGAGGCACCGGATAATCTACTGGAAGCGCTTCGCAGCACTTCCATCGATGAGGAGCACCGCACTATCATGAGTGCGGTGATCGAGAAGGTTCGGTCCGCCAAGAGCGGATTGACTGAAGCCTGTGCCAGCCTTCTAACAGGCTTTGAGGTAAGTGTGTTTAAAATGTAGTAGATCTATTACCGCATAGATAGTAGCCCTGATGCTTTGTTCGGTGTTCACAAAGAAAAGCCGGATAGAGGATCAAATAATATCGCAGGAGTCTAATATAAGTATGTCAATATGCATATGCAGGCTTCGCTGCTAGCGTCCACCGCACTAACTGTGGAGGTCGCCGTACTGAAGCAGGACCTCGAGGGGTCCAAGAAAGAGCTCGGCCTTGCCAAGAGGCAGCTCGAGGAGAACAAGGGTAAGTAATACCCCGTCTATAGATATGTATATATAAAAAGGACGCGTTTATAAAATGACAGGATCATTGTATGTTTGCCAGGGGCCACGACTGAGGTGGCGACCCTGAAGCAAGCGCTAACCAAGGCTGAAGATACAGCGGCCAAGGAGCGCACCGAGTGAGAGAAGCCCGAGGCTCGAGTGGGTGAGGTGCAGCAAGAGCTCCAGGCTCTCATGACAAAGCACGAGGCGCTAGATCTTGACTCGAAGATGCGAGAGTCTGAGCTTGACGCGGCCCTTGAGAGTGCAAAGAGTGCCAAGGCCGAGGCCCAGAAGGCCCTCTAGGAGATCGACGCGATGAAGATGATAGCGGCGGGTAAGGCTTTCTATATGCAAAGCAAGCATGTAAAAGTAAATTACCGATTACTTACCCGGATCCGGAGCTCTTCAGGAGCATTCACAGATTTGCCCCGTAGTGTGTCCGATGCCGCACAATTTTACTAGGCCGAGGACGGAAGCTCGACGGAGAAGCTGTTCTGGTCTCAGTATGCTAAGGCCGAACATCCGGTGCCGATGAGCGACCAGCTGAAGCAGATGGTCGAGCTACATAAGGCGGCCGATCAGGCCATGAAGGGCTTTATAGTCCGACTGTGACCTGGCGACGCCCTTCCGAATAGCTCCTTTGGCCTGGTGAGGCGGCTTGTGGATGTTTGCCCACGGCTGGAGGTCGTCAAGCGATCCGTCTGCATTGAGGGTGCACGCCGGGCTTTCGCCCATGTAAAAATGCAGTGGGTCAAGCTAGACGCCGTGAAGCTGATCAAGGAGGGGCCGCCGGAAGGCAAGGAGCACCGCCACCCCGAGATGTATTACGAGGGTGTTCTGCCGGGTTCCCGTATTATCGTGGATGAGTGTTCGAAAGATGTAATATTTGAGTAAACTTGCTCGTTTTATCCTGTATTTATGAAAACTTGTTTCATATGCGCCATGCAACACTTGTTTGAATTTAAAATATTACCTTCTGTTTGGCTGTTTATGCAATCTGAGAGATGGCTAGTCCTCGGCTTCTGCCCCCATGCCGCTAGTGCTGGGGTGTTCGGGATAAACCTGAGCACTCTTGTTCCCATATTTGGGTCCTTCGAGGGAGGTGCTCAGCGCTACGAACAAGGCAACCGGACTAATATTGCTTTATCACTCTCAATTAGCCATAGAATTCTATAATTTTAAATTTCAGCGAAGCCCCTGGTATTCGGAAGGCCGAATTAGGGGCGCGATACACTCCTTTAAGCCGGACAGGGCCGACCCATCGCCCTAAGCGGCATAAGTCTTTAGGGACTTGAAAAAACCTCGCCGAACAGCGACCAGTCTCTCGCCTTATCATGACAGACAGTTTTAGCTTTCTCTACTGAGGTGCTCAGCCCGATAGAACCGGGGCACAATCGCAGTAGTTCTCCTAGCGCTACCTTAGCCGATAGAGCGGAACGTAAGGTACCAAAACATAGGAGTCAGGCAAACCCAACATTTGACGAAAGACATGATTCGGAGCTGATGCATATAATGCTATAAGTTCGGGGTGCCGCACTTGTGAAAGTGTTCGGACTTTTCACACCGCATTGTGGGGTACGTGAGCCCCTGGTGTATTGGCCGTACCAAAGTGTACGTTGCAAGGCGTCGTTAATGAACACACACACACACACACACACATATATATATATATAATGCAATAATGGTCGTAATGTAATGCATTGTTTATTAAAAAGCTTCGTTAAAGCAGAGTGATACAGATAGTGCGATAAGCAAAAAGTAGGACTAAGTCCCTTCCAAGGGCGAGCTGAGGGATGATATGAAATCGGAGATCAACCTGGTAATTCCGTTGTATAACGTAGATGTCTGCCTCTTAGGTTGATGCATCATGTGTGCGGCAATAGTTCTGCCGGACAGTGTTTCCAGAGATTAAGGTCCTAAAAAAAGAAAAAAATAATAACCAAACGGGAAGCCCCTAGTGCGGTTTAGGCCGTGTTTTGGGGCGTGCCGCAGTTGTGCCCCCCTTCCCCACCTGTGCCCATGGTATTTTTAATGCGTAATTATATACGTGTGGCACGAATATCACCGTTGGGCTGGGATTGGGGTGGCCGCCGTATTGCTATGCGAGCTCAAATCACGCCAGGCGGTCTATTTGCCGATTTCCTCGAGCGCGCTTGGAGGTGTCCGGGCTTTGAAACGCCGAACTGGTTGATTGCCTTGACAGGTTGCTTTGCCCTTCTACTGCGAGGGCCGCAGTGTGCTCCTCTGTTCGGAGGGAGCGCTCTGTGTTTCCATTGACTGTAATAACTCCGCGGGGTCCTGGCATCTTGATCTTGAGGTATGCATAATGTGGTACTGCATTGAATCTAGCAAATGCGGATCGCCCGAGCAGCGCGTGATAACCACTCCGGAACGAGACTATATCGAAGATTAACTCTTCGCTTCGGAAGTTATCCGGGGATCCGAAGACCACTTCCAGTGTAATTGAGCCTGTGCAATGGGCCTCTATGCCTAGAATAATGCCCTTAAAGGTCGTTTTTGTGGGTTTGATCCTTGAGGGGTCTATACCCATTTTGTGCACTGTGTCCTGATAAAGCAGGTTCAGGCTGCTGTCGCCGTCCATAAGGACTCGAGTGAGGTGAAATCCGTCGATGATTGGGTCTAGGACCAGTGCGGCAAATCCGCCATGACGTGTACTAGTGGGGTGGTCCCTGCGATCGAAGGTGATCGGGCAAGAGGACCAAGGGTTGAACTTTGGGGCGACTGGCTCCAACGCATATACGTCCCTGAGCACATGCTTCCGCTCCCTCTTGGGGATGTGGGTTGCGTATATCATGTTCACCATCCGCACTTGCGGGGAAACCTCTTCTGTCCTCCAGTGTGCGGCTGCCGGGGTTCCTCCTCGTCATCGCTATGTGGCCCCTTGTCCTTGTTTTCGGCAATTAACTTGCCGGCCTGCTTGAACACCCAACAATCCCTGTTGGTGTGATTGGCTGGCTTGTCTGGGCCGTGTATTTGACACGAGCGATCGAGTGTACGGTCCAGGCTGGACGGACCCGGCGTACTTTGTTCGAATGGCTTTTTCCGCTGATCGGGTTTAGAGCCTTTGAATCCGGCATTGACTGCCGTATCCTCAGTATTTTCGTTGTTAATGTGGCACTTATGCTTGTTGCGACGTGACCTACTATTGCCGTCCTTGGTATCTAAGGTACCATGGTTTTTTGATATGTTATTACTGCGAGCCAGCCAGCTGTCTTCTCCCGCACAAAAGCGGGTCATGAGCGTCGTGAGAGCTGCCATGGATTTTGGCTTTTCCTGACCAAGGTGCCGGGCTAGCCACTTGTCTCAGATGTTGTGCTTGAAAGCCGCTAAGGCCTCCGCATTTGGACAGTCGACGATTTGATTTTTCTTTGTAAGGTACCGAGTCCAGAACTGCCTTGCCGACACTTCTGGCTGCTGAATTATGTGGCTCAAATCATCGGCGTCTAGTGGTCGCACATAAGTGCCCTGAAAGTTGTCGAGGAATGCGGCCTCCAGATCTTCCCAACAGCTAATGGAGTCCGCTGGCAAGCTGTTAAGCCAATGCCGCGCTGGTCCTTTGAGCTTTAGTGGGAGGTATTTGATGGCGTGTAAGTCATCACCGCGGGCCATGTGGATGTGGAGGAGGAAGTCCTCAATCCATACTGCGGGGTCTGTTGTGCTGTTGTATGATTCAATGTTTACATGTTTGAAACCTTCTGGGAATTGATGTTCCATTACTTTGTCTGTGAAGCATAAGGGGTGTGCGGCGCCTCTATATTGGTCTATATCTCGACGCAGCTCGAATGGGTCTTGCCCGCTGTGTTCGGCCCGACCGGGTTTGCTTTCACTGTATCCGGCGTGACGTTTGTCGTCTCGCTGAGTGGTGCGCCCTCCTGATCCGTAGATCGATCTTGAATGCTTTGCCTTGTCCTCCAACATGTCTCGCAGGTCTAGCATACCTCCCCATGCCTTTTGATTTGAATGGTGTTGGGGTGGAGGCTGAGTTTTTGGCTGGAATGCCTCTCTATCGTGGCCACGAGGTGGCCGATCAGCCGTGTCATACGCTTCTTCCTCCAGTCGGGGTAGTAACCCGCGCCTTGGGTAACTCTTGGAGGGGCGCTCGAGTTTATATTCCTCGGCCGCGAGGACTTCAGTCCATTTGTCAGCTAGCAGATCTTGATTAGATTGAAGCTGCTGCTGCTTTTTCTTCAGGCTATTTGCCGTGGCCATAAGCCGGCGCTTGAAGCGCTCTTGTTCGACGGGATCCTCTGGGACGGCGAATTCATCGTCGCCGAGGCTTGCCTCGTCTTTGGAGGGGGGGTGTAATTGCCATCCTCCTCCTCTCCATCTGCCGCTCTCTCAGGAGAGCTGGCTCCTTCATCCTCCTGCTCTAAGTCTTGCTGGAGGGGATTTTTGTTGTCTTCGGCACTGTCCGGAGTATTATTATCTCCTATGCTGGTGTCACCACTTTTGCTTTGGCGGGACTTAGAGCGGCGCCGCTGACGTCGGCGCTTGGGTTGCTTCTTGGAGGGGTCATCCTCCGTTATCTCATCGCCATTGCCTTCATTGGGTGTATCCACCATGTATATGTCATATGACGAGGTGGCTTTCCAGTGCCCTATGGGTGCTGGTTCATGTTCGTCACCTACATCGTCGTCCATACCGTCGATGTCTTCGGAGTCGAAGTCGAGCATGTCAGTTAAATCATCGACAGTGGCTACATAGTGGGTGGTGGGTGGGCGTCTAATTTCTTCGTCGTCCGCATCCCAATCCTGTTGGCCATAATCCGGCCAGGGCTCTCCTGACAAAGAGAGAGACCTTAGTGAATTCAGAATGTCGCCAAAGGGCGAGTGCTGAAAGATATCTGCAGTGGTGAATTCCATAATCGGTGCCCAATCGGATTCGATTGGCAGGGGCGCGGGTGGTTCGGAGTTAGAAAAAGGGTCCAGCACCTTGGTGTCACGGGCTGCGCAGAGGATTATGCTGGTGTTTGGCTCGATCGCCGTTGAGACTGCAGTCCCTGAGGCGGTGTCTAACCACCCGTCTTCGATTGGCGCAGTTGGCTCCGAGCTAAGGGTTGGAGTTGATGCGGGCGCAGCCTCTGGGTACTGTTCGGCGGCAGAGCTAGGTCATACCCATCGCGACAGTGCGGCGTGCCCGGCTGTGGCTCGAATACGTCGAAGATCAAGTCTCTGCGGATGTCGGCCATGTAGTTCAAACTTCCAAATCTGACCTGATGGCCAGGGGCATAGCTTTCAATCTGCTCCAGATGGCCAAGCGAATTAGCCCGCAGTACAAAGCCGCCGAATACGAAGATCTGTCCGAGGAGAGAAGTCTCACCCTGGACCGCATCGCTATCGATGATAGTAGGAGCCATCAAGCCTAACGGCGACGACACAGAGGAACTCTCAATGGAAGCACCAATGTGGTGTCAAAACCGGCGGATCTCGGGTAGGGGGTCCCGAACTGTGCGTCTAGGCCGGATGGTAACAGGAGGCAGGGGACACGAAGTTTTACCCAGGTTCAGGCCCTCTTGATGGAGGTTAAACCCTATGTCCTGCTGGATTAATACTGATGATATGGGTAGTACAAGAGTAGATCTACCACGAGATCAGAGAGGCTAAACCCTAGAAGCTAGCCTATGGTATGATTGTATGTTGTGATTGTTGTCCTACGTACTAAAACCCTTCGGTTTATATAGACATCGGAGAGGGTTAGGGTTACACAAGGTCGGTTACAAAGGAGGAGATATCCATATACGTATTGCCTAGCTTGCCTTCCACGCCAAGTAGAGTCCCATCCGGACACGAGACGAAGTCTTCAATCTTGTATCTTCATAGTCTAACAGTCCGGCCAATGGAGATAGTCCGGCTGTCCGGAGACCCCCTAATCCAGGACTCCCAGTTAACGAAGGTTGTTCGGAGTCCCGGATGAGATCCCAGACGTGACGAGGAGTTCCGGAATGGTCCGAAGGTGAAGCTCGATATATTGGACGAAGGGTATTGGAGTCCGAAATTGTTCCGGGGGTACCAGGTGACGACCAGCGTGTCCGAAAGGGGTTTCGGAGGCCCCGACAAGCGTTGGGGGGCCTTATGGGCCAAGGGGAGGGGGCACATCATCCCACTAAGGGGCTGAGCGCCCCTCCCACCCCATCTCATGTAACTTGGAGAGGTGGGGGCGGCTCCCCTAGGGAAGCCACCCCTCCCGGCTTGGGGGGCAAGTTTCCTAGGGGTGGGGGCGCCCAAACCCATCTAGGGTTTCCCCTATGGCCGCCGCCCCTCCCCTAGGGAACCCTAGGGCGCCTCCTCCACCCCCTTACCCCTATATATAGTGAGGGAGAGAGAGGGCAGCCGCACCCCTTCCCTGGTGCAGCCCCTCCCTCCTCCAATTCTTCCTTCTCCTCCATAGAGCTTGGCGAAGCATTGCAGGAATACCACAAACTCCACCACCACGCCGTCATGCTGCCGGAGTTCTCCCTCAACTTCTCCTCTCCTCTTGTTGGATCAATAAGGAGGAGATGTCCCCGGGCTGTACGTGTGTTGAACGCGGAGGCACCGTCCGTTCGGCACTAGATCGGATCTTCCGTGATTTGAATCACCGCGAGTACGACTCCATCAACCACGTTCTTGTAACACTTCCGCTTAGCGATCTTCAAGGGTATGAATATGCACTCCCTCTCTCACGTTGCTACCATCTCCTAGATTGATCTTGGTGACACGTAGGAAATTTTTGAATTATTGCTACGTTCCCCAACAGTGGCATCATGAGCTAGGTCTATGCGTAGATTCTATGCACGAGTAGAACACAAAGCAGTTGTGGTCAATGATTTGTTCAATTTGCTTACCGTTACTAGTCTTATCTTGATCCGGCGGCATTGTGGGATGAAGCGGCCCGGGCCGAACTTACACGTACGCTTATGTGAGACTGGTTCCACCGACTGACATGCACTTGATGCATAAGGTGGCTAGCGGATGTCTGTCTCTCCCACTTTAGTCGGATCGGATTCGATAAAAAGGGTTCTTCTGAAGGGTAAATAGCAATTGGCATATCACCGTTGCGGTTTTGCGTAGGTAAGAAACGTTCTTGCTAGAAACCCATAGCAGCCACGTAAAATATGCAACAACAATTAGAGGACGTCTAACTTGTTTTTGTAGGGTTTGCCATGTGATGTGATATGGCCAAAAGGATGTGATGAATGATATATGTGATGTATGAGATTGATCATGTTCTTGTACTAGGAGTCACGACTTGCATGTCGATGAGTATGACAACCGGCAGGAGCCATATGAGTTGTCTTAATTTATTTATGACCTGCGTGTCAATGAAAACGCCATGTAATTACTTTACTTTATTGCTAACCGTTAGCCATAGTAGTAGAAGTAATAGTTGGCGAGGCAACTTCATGAAGACACGATGATGGAGATCATGATGATGGAGATCATGGTGTCATGCCGGTGATGATGGTGTTCATGCCGCGCCTCGAAGATGGAGATCAAAGGCGCAAGATGATATTGGCCATATCATGTCACTTTATGATTTGCATGTGATGTTTGTCATGTTTTTACATCTTATTTTCTTAGAACGACGGTAGCATAAATAAGATGATCCCTCATTAAAATATCAAGAATTGTGTTCCCCCTAACTGTGCACCATTGCTAAGGTCCGTTGTTCGGAAGCACCATGTGATGATCGGTGTGATAGGTTCTAACGTTCGCATACAACGGGTGTAAGCCAGATTTACACATGCAATACACTTAGGTTAAATTGACGAGCCTAGCATGTACAGACATGGCCTCGGAACACGGAAGACCGAAAGGTCGAACATGAGTCGTATAGTGGATACGATCAACATGAAGATGTTCACCGATGATGACTAGTCCGTCTCACGTGATGATCGGACACGGCCTAGTTGACTCGGATCATGTATCACTTAGATGACTAGAGGGATGTCTATCTGAGTGGGAGTTCATTAAATAATTTGATTAGGTGAACTTAATTATCATGAACATAGTCAAAAGGTCTTTGCAAATTATGTTGTAGCTCACGCTTTGGTTCTACTGTTTTAGATATGTTCCTAGAGAGAATTTAGTTGAGAGTTGATAGTAGCAATTATGCGAACAGGGTCCGTGAACTGAGGATTGTCCTCATTGCTGCACAGAAGGGCTATGTCCTTAATGCACCGCTCAGTGTGTTGAACCTCGAGCATCGTCTGTAGATGTTGGGAAACATCTGACATACACGTTTTGATGACTACGTGATAGTTCAGTGTGTAATGCTAATGGTTTAGAATTATGGCACCAAAGACGTTTTTGAAACGTCATAGAACAGATGGGATGTTCCAAAGACTGAAATTGGGATTTCAGACTAGTGCCCACGTCAAGAGGTATGAGACCTCTAACACTAAGGGAGAAAAGCACAATCATTGAGCATGTGCTCAGATTGTCTGAGTACTACAATCGCTTGAATTGAGTGGGAGTTAATCTTCCAGATGAGATAGTGATGGTTCTCCATAGTCACTGCCACCAAAGTATTGGAGCTTCGTGATGAACTATAACATATCAGGGATAGACATGATGATCCTTGAGCAACTAGTGATGTTTGACACCGCGAAAGTAGAAATCAAGTAGGAGCATCAATTGTTGATGGTCAAACCACTAGTTTCAAGAAGGGCAAGGGAAAGAAGGGATACTTCATGAAATGAAAAATCAGTTGCTGCTCTAGTGAAGAAACCCAAGGTTGAACCCAAACCCGAGACTAAGTGCTTCTGTAATGAGGGGAACAGTCACTGAAGGAGAACTACCCTAGATACTTGGTAGATGAGAAGGCAGGCAAGGTCGACAGAAGTATTTTGAATATACGTTATATTATTGTGTACTTTACTAGTACTCCTAGTAGCACCAGGGTACGAATTACCAATTCGGTTGCTAAGTGTTAGTAACTCGAAATAAAAGGCTATGGAGACTAGCTAAAGGTGAGATTACGATATGTTGGAAGTGTTTCCAAGGTTGATGTAATCAAACATCGCATGCTCCCTCTACCATCGAGATTGGTGTTAAACCTAAATAATTGTTATTTGGTGTTTGCATTGAGCATACACATGATTAGATTATGTTTATCGCAATACGGTTATTCATTTAAGGAGAATAATGGTTACTCTGTTTATTTGAATAATACCTTCAATGGTCTTGCACCTAAAATGAATGGTTTATTGAATCTCGATCGTAGTGATACACATGTTCATGCCAAAAGATATAAGATAGTAATGATAGTACCACATACTTGTGGCACTACCATTTGAGTCATGTTGGTATAAGACGCATGAAGAAGCTCCATGTTGATGGATCTTTCGACTCACTCGTTTTTGAAAAGATTGAGACATGCGAACCATGTCTATTGGTAGATATGCATGAAGAAAATTTGGACTCACTTGATTTTGAATCACTTGAGACATGCAAATCATACCACATGGGCAAGATGACTGAAAGGCCTCGTTTTTAGTAAGATGGAACAAGAAAGCAACTTGTTGGAAGTAATATATTTTGATGTGTGCAGTCCAATGAGTGCTGAGGCACGCAGTGGATATCGTTATGTTCTTACTTCACAGATGATTTGAGTAGATGCTGAGTATATTTACTTGATGAAACACAAGTCTGAATTATTGAAAGGTTTAATTAATTTCAGAGTGAAGTTGAAGATCGTCGTGACAAGATGATAAAATGACTATGATATGATCATAGAGATGAATATCTGAGTTACGAGTTTGGCACACAATTAAGACATTGTGGAAATTGTTTCACAACTAATACCGCCTGGAACACCATAGTGTGATGGTGTGTCCGAACATCATAACTGCACCCTATTGGATATGGTGCATAGCATGATGTCTCTTATCGAATTACCACTATCGTTTATGGGTTAGACATTAGAGACAACCACATTCACTTTAAATAGGGCACCACGCAATTCCGTTGAGACGACACCATATGAACTATGGTTTAGAAAAACCTAAGCTGTCGTTTCTTAAAAGTTGGGGCTGCGATGCTTATGTGAAAAAGTTTCAGGCTGATAAGCTCGAACCCAAAGCGGATAAATGCATCTTCATAGAATACCCAAAACAGTTGGGTATACCTCCTATTTCAGATCCGGAAGCAAAAGTGATTGTTTCTAGAAACGGGTTTCTCTCGAAAGAATTGAGTGGGAGGATGATGGAGACTTGATGAGGTTATTGAACCGTCACTTCAACTAGTATGTAACAGGGCACATGAAGTTGTTCCTATGGCACCTACACCAATCGAAGTGGAAGCTTATGATAGTGATCATGAAACTTCGAATCAAGTCACTACCAAACCTCGTAGGTCGACAAGGATGCGTACTACTTCAGAGTGGTATGTAATCCTATCTTGGAAGTCATGTTGCTAGACAACAATGAGCCTACGAGCTATGGAGAAGCGATGGTGGGCCCGGATTCCGACGAATGGCTCGAGGCCATAAAATTCGAGAGAGGATCCATGTATTAAAAAAACAAAGTATAGACTTTGGAAGAACTACTTGATGGTCGTAAGGCTGTTGGGTGCAGATGGATTTTAAAAGGAAGACGGACAATGATGGTAAGTGTCACCATTAAGAAAGCTCGACTTGTCGTTAAGATGTTTTCCGACAAGTTCAAGGAGTTGACTACGATGAGACTTTCTCACTCGTAGGGATGCTAAGAGTCTGTTGGACTTATGTTAGCAGTTACTGCATTATTTATGAAATCTTGCAGATAGGATGTCAAAACATTGTTTCCTCGACGTTTTTCTTGAGGAAAGGTTGTATGCGATAGAACCAGAAGGTTTTGTCAATCCTGAAAGATGCTAACAAGTACGCAAAGCTCCAGGAATCCTTCTAAGGACTGGACTAAGCATCTCGGAGTTGGAATGTACGCTTTGATGAGATGATCAAAGATTTTCGGTTTATACAAAGTTTATGAGAAACTTGTATTTCCAAAGAAGTGAGTGGGAGCACTATAGGATTTTTGATGAGTATATGTTGTTAACATATCGTTGATCAGAAATAATGTAGAATTTCTGGAAAGCATACAGGGTTATTTGAAAAGTGTTTTTCAATGGAAAACCTGGATTAAGCTACTTGAACATTGAGCATCAAGATCTATAAGGATAGATCAAAAACGCTTAATAGTACTTTCAAATGAATACATACCGTGACAAGATTTTGAAGGAGTTCAAAATAGATCACCAAAGGAGGAGTTCTTGGTTGTGTTAGAAGGTGTAAGTATTGAGTAAGACTCAAGACCTGACCACGACAGAAGAGAGAGAAAGGACGAAGGTCGTCCCCTATGCTTTAGACGTAGGCTCTACATTATGCTATGCTGTGTACCGCACCTGAAGTGTGCCTTGCCGTGAGTTAGTCAAGGGGTACAAGAGTGATCCAGGAATGGATCACATGATAGCGGTCGAACTTATCCTTAGTAACTAGTGGACTAAGGGATTTTCTCGATTATGGAGGTGGTAAAAGATTTCGTCGTAAAGGGTTACGTCGATGCAAACTTTGACACTAATCCGGATGACTCTGAGTAGTAAACCGGATTCGTATAGTAGAGCAGTTATTTGGAATAGCTCCAAGTAGCGCGCGGTAGCTGCATCTACAAGATGACATAGATATTTATAAAGCACACATGGATCTGAAAGGTTCAGACCCATTGACTAATAAACCTCTCTCACAAGCGAGATATGAACAAACCCCATGGGTGTTGGATTCATTACAACCACATAGCGATGTGAACTAGATTGTTGACTCTAGTGCAAGTGGGAGACTGTTGGAAATATGCCCTAGAGGCAATAAAAAATGGTTATTATTGTATTTCCTTGTTCATGATAATTGTCTATACTTCATGCTATAATTCTATTAACTGGAAACCATAATACATGTGTGAATACACATGTACCTAGTAAACCTCTAGTTGACTAGCTCGTTGATCAATAGATGGTTATGGTTTCCTGACCATGGACATTGGATGTCGTTGATAACGGGATCACATCATTGGGAGAATTATGTGATGGACAAGACCCAATCCTAAGCATAGCACAAGATCGTATAGTTCGTCTGCTAAAGCTTTTCTAATGTCAAGTATCATTTCCTTAGACCATGAGATTGTGCAACTCCCGGATACCGTAGGAATGCTTTGGGTGTGCCAAACATCACAATGTAACTGGGTGGCTATAAAGGCACACTACGGTACCTCCGAAAGTGTCTGTTGAGTTGGCACGAATCGAGACTGGGATTTGTCACTCCGTGACGGAGAGGTATCTCTGGGCCCACTCGGTAATGCATCATCATAATGAGCTCAATGTGACTAATGAGTTAGCCACGGTGAGGGAGTCCTGGATTAGGGGGTCTCCGGACAGCCGGACTATCTCCATTGGCCGGACTATTAGACTATGAAGATACAAGATTGAAGACTTCGTCTCGTGTCCGGATGGGACTCTACTTGGCGTGGAAGGAAAGCTAGGTAATGCGGATATGGATATCTCCTCCTTTGTAACCGACCTTGTGTAACCCTAACCCTCTCTGTTATCTATATAAACCGAAGGGTTTTAGTCCGTAGGACAACAACCATAACATACAATCATACCATAGGCTAGCTTCTAGGGTTTAGCCTCTCTGATCTCGTGGTAGATCTACTCTTGTACTACCCATATCATCAATATTAATCAAGCAGGACGTAGGGTTTTACCTCCATCAAGAGGGCCCGAACCTGGGTAAAACATCGTGTCCCCTGCCTCCTATTACCATCCGGCCTAGACGCACAGTTCGGGACCCCCTACCTGAGATCCGCCGGTTTTTACACCGACATTGGTGCTTTCATTGAGAGTTCTGCTGTGCCGTCGCCACTAGGAAGGATGTCTCATCCCGTCTTTAAAGACGGCACTATTGCTGAGGGAGCTTTGGCTATCGGCCAAACTCTCCGGCTAGGTGGTTTTCTTATGACCGCCTGTTCGGCCGCTGCGCCGATGATGACTTCTCGGGTCATCGAAAGCAATCTTCACGTCAACTCGGAACTCGCCGAGCAGTTAGATCCAATGGAGCTATCTTCCCTGAACAAGCTCTTGGATCGCATCGCCGCCCTGGGAGTCGCTACAGACTACGATCAGATTGGGCCTAAACCCAAGCTGAGAGAGATCAACTCTCCCCAGGTCACCCATCACGTTGATGTGGTGGAGGAACAATACGGCAACCCTTCATCTGTCTTAAGGACTAGCTATGTCCGGATTCCCGATCCATCCAAGCCGGATACCCGCGGAGGGAAGGACGTCGCTCAAGGCCTGAACCTAGAATCAGGTAGCGGGCTAGATTTATCAAAAAACATCCAAGAATCCAAACTTTCGAGTTCGGAAACTCCTTGGGCCCTGAGTCTCAGATTGGGTAAGGATTCAGATTCAATTCCACCCACCCACCCAAACATACGCGATCTATCCCATATTAGGCAAGAGCCCGAAGAAACAGTACACCATTACTGGGCCAGATCCCTCCTGGTCATGAACAGGATAAAGGACTGCCGCGAGGAAGACGCAATTTCATTCTTCTGCAATAATTGCACGGACAAGGGAATCCTAAACGCCATAAGTCGCTGTGAAATTACACGCTTTGCCGACTTGGTGTCCATAGTACAAAAGTACTGTGCGATGGAAAGCGCCTGGAAAACCGAAATAAAATTTTGGGATACTCTGGCCCTGAATACAAACCTAGTCCGAAATAAAAGGGTTCATTATCACAATACACCTGGGTTAACTACCAAAAAGCAAAAGCCCTCTACGGGGCAAGGAACCGTACTGGAGGGATGGCTCAACGGACCCTGCAAAATTCATAGTACAACGGATGCAATACCAACGCACAGCCTTAGAGCATGTTGGATACTCCAGCAGGTGGCCAAAAGTAGTGAGGATCTACTCCTCCCAAAAACCACAGAGCACCATCCTGTGGACAACAATACGGTGTTAACGGTCTTTGAGACCTTCGCGTCAAATAATAGACGCAAGCAAACACTCCGAAGCATGGCCGAAATCTGCCGCATAGCAGAAATAAATCCTTGGAGTGACACGGCTATTACCTTTAATGCCAGTGACGAACCCAAATTCCAAACAGCCCGAGCACCAGCCGCACTGGTCCTCAGTCCAATCGTGGACGGCTTTCTACTCACCAAGGTACTCATGGACGGCGGCAGCGGATTAAACCTCATCTATGAGGAAACTCTTCAAAAGATGGAAATAGACTGGAGCCGCATTGAGCAAAGTAGCACAACCTTTAGAGGAATCATCCCCAGTCGGGAAGCACGTTGTGCTGGGAAAATCACACTAGATGTGGTATTCGGCACGCCAGATAATTACAGGTCCGAAGAAATTACATTCCAAGTGGCCCCGTTCAGCAGCGGATACCATGCTCTACTAGGGCGGGAGGCGTTTACAATCTTCCAAGCCATACCCCATTACGGGTACATGAAGCTCAAAATACCCGGGCCCAATGGAATCATCACTCTTGTTAGTGATCCGAACATAGCACTCCGCGCCGAAAATAAGACAGCTGCACTGGCCCTCGAGGCACTATCTGAAGCCCTAGCGGCCGAGGAACTAACTACGCTGCGCTCCACGGTGAACAGGGACTATGTGATACTCGATAAAAGATCCAAGTCCACCTCATTTAAACCGGCGGACAAAATAGTCAAATTCCAAGTCCATCCAACGGACCCTACAAAAACAGCTTCCATCGGGGCACAATTAAACCCTGATGTCGACACCGCACTGCGAGAGTTCCTACGCAAGAACTGGGACATTTTTGCCTGGCACCCTTCAGACATGCCAGGAATCCCACGCAGGCTGGCTGAGCACAACCTAAATATCCTAAAAGGATTCAAGCCAGTCAAGCAGGCTCTTCGACGTTTCTCCGAGCCTAAGAGACAAGCCATGGGAGAGGAACTAGCCAAGCTATTGGAGGCCGGATTCATCAGAGACATAAAACATCCGGACTGGCTAGCAAACCCGGTGATGGTACCAAAGAAGGACAAATCCTGGCGCTTGTGCATCGATTTGAAGGACCTTAACAAGGCCTGCCCAAAGGATCCTTTCCCCCTCCCCCGCACCGATCAAATCATCGATGCTACCGCAGGACACGATTCATTGTGTTTCCTCGACGCATACTCCGGATACCATCAAATTAAAATGGCGGAGCCAGACCAAGCCGCAACGGCATTCATCACACCGTACGGCCAATTCTGCTTCAACACAATGCCCTTCGGGCTCAAAAACGCTGGCACAACATATCAGCGCATGATTCAGACATGTCTGGCAAACCAGATCGGCAAAACAGTGGAGGCATACGTGGATGACGTGGTCGTTAAAACCAAGCATGTCGAAACTCTAGTAGACGACTTGAGGCTCACATTCGACAACCTCCGAACATATGACATCAAGCTCAATACGGAAAAATGCATTTTTGGCGTACCAGCCGGAAAGCTCCGGGGATTCATTGTCTCCAGTAGAGCTATTGAAGCTAATCCAGCCAAAATCCGAGCGTTGTCACAGTTGGCTACCCCAACAGACCTCAAACAAATACAAAAATTGATTGGATGCGTGGCGGCTCTAAGCCGCTTTATCTCCTACTTGGGAGAAAAGGCATTACCCCTTTATCGCCTCCTCCGACGCACCGAACACTTCGAGTGGACGAATGCCGCCTCGGCCAGACTCAACGAAATAAAAGCCATATTGGCAACAAACCCAGTCCTGGCCGCGCCAAACATTGCGAACCAATGCTATTATACATTGCGGCAACTCATCAAGTAGTAACCGCAGTGCTCGTCGTCGAGCGAGAAGTGGACGGACACAAATTCCCCCTTCAAAAGCCGGTTTACTATGTGTCCATTGTCCTTACTCCATGCAAATCACGGTACCCACATTATCAAAAGATAGCGTACGCGGTATTTATGGCATCCTGGAAGCTATGACACTACTGTCAAGAGTGTTCGATAACGGTAGCCTCGGAAGTACCACTTAACGATATTATAAACAACTGCGACGCGACGGGCCGGATTGCCAAATGGGCCATTGAGCTCCTCCCGTTCGACATAACCTACAAGCCACGGCGAGCTATTAAGTTGCAAGTGTTGGCTGACTTCGTCGCTGAGTGGACGGAAGCTAAACTCCCTAAAGAGTATGGCACATATTCAAACTGGATCGTGCACTTCGACGACTCCAAATGTTGGCTGGTCTGGGGGCTGGCGTTGTTTTGACGTCCCCAACAGGAGATACCGTTCAATATGTGCTACAGATAATGTACACGGACTCCAACAACGTAGTCGAATATGAGGCCCTTCTACATGGTCTCCGGATGGCAGTATCCATGGGCATTCAACGCCTAGAGGTGCGCGGGGGATTCGAACCTCGCGATATCCCAGATAAATGGAGACTTCGATGCCAAGGATCCGAAAATGGCAGCTTCTCGCAATGTCATCCTAAAAATGTCAGCTCGGTTCGAGGGGCTCGAATTTCACCATGTGGCTCGGGAAAACAATCAGGCGACGGACATCCTCGCCCGCATCAGCACAAAATGCGACATGGTCCCTCCCAACATATTTCTGGAAAGGCTCTTCAAGCCATCCATAGCATGGGAAGGGGACACCGATAACAACAGTCCGGACCAGGCCAAAATACCCGATACCGAACTCTCTGACACAATCGGAGGCTCCGCCACTGAAATAACACATTCAGCCCAGGAAATAATGGCCATTATTGCCCCGTGGACCGAACCATTCCTAGCCTACCTAACTAGGCAGTAACTTCTGGAGGACCAAAATGAGGCACACTGCATAGTGCGGCGATCCAAGGCCTACAGGGTCCATGAGGGAGAATTGTACAAAAAAGCGCTACCGGAGTCCTTCAAAGGTGCATCTCCGAAGAGGAAGGGCGAAACCTTTTGGCAGAAATTCACGCCGGACTCAGCGGTCATCATGCTGCAGCCTGAGCTCTTGTAAGCAAGGCCTTCCGTACATAATTCTATTGGCCAACGGCCCGGGCAGGTGCACATGACTTGGTCCAACGTTGCGCCGATTGCCAGCTCTTTGCAAATCAAAGCCACATGCCACCCACTGCCCTCCAAACAATCCCCCTTACATGGCCCTTCGCGGTCTGGGGGCTTGACATGGTTGGACCCCTTAAAGGGGGAACCCACAAGAAAAAATACTTATTGGTCATGGTGGATAAATTCACCAAATGGATGGAGGCTAAACCGGTTAAAACAGCCGAATCCGGACCGGTGATAGATTTCATATTCGGGGTTGTACACCGTTACGGCGTCCCCCACAGCATCATCACTGATAACGGCACGAACTTCACGGCCGACGAGGTAAAACTCCGGTGCAGCAAAATGGGCATCAAGCTCGATTATGCTTCAGTCTATCACCCACAAACCAACGGTCAAGTCGAACGACCAAATGGTCTTATAATGAGCGGCATTAAACCCAGATTAGTGGGCTCCTTAACGGAGTCTGACACGCACTGGGTAGAGGAGCTCGACTCCGTACTCTGGGGGCTGCAGACCACACCAAATTGTAGTACCGGATATACACCGTTTTTTATGGTGTACGGCGCAGAGGCAGTCCTGCCCCGTGACACAATTCATGACTCACCTCGAGTGCACATGTACGAAGAAAGAGAAGCCAAGCTCGATCGGCAGGACAGTCTGGACACCTTGGAGGAAGAGCGCGACGTAGCCAAAGCCTGTTCCGCATTTTACCAGCAACAGGCTCGCAGATACCAAAGCAGAGAAGTACGGGCCAAAACTTATAACATTGGTGAACTAGTTCTATGACTGCTGGATAAGGAAAAGAACAAGCTCGAGCCCAAATGGGAAGGTCCCTTTATTATCGACCAAGTTCTGACCGGTGGAGCGTACCAACTGCAGAATGCATTGACTAGTCGACTCGAGCCGAACCCATGGAACACAGCAAGGCTCCGAAGATTCTACGCCTAGCACCGGACTTTATGTTAGTCCCCTCCCTTTGTCATTTTCTACATGTGCATCATCTGTCTTGTTTCCCTTTCTTTCTTTTATTTCTCTAGGCCTTCAAGGGTCACCTTGTGCCTCACTCATACATCACAGATGTGCTAGCTGCACTCTTCATACCTGGGGGCTTCTTTCATAGAAGCTTTAATTATTTCCCTGGGCCTCACGCCCAACACATGTGTTATACTTCCACATGTACCTTTTTTCACCATTATATGCATTGATATGACTTAAGTTTTGGCCAAGCTGGGTTGCCTGGCTCTTGTATTTATGCCCTACATTCCCGTTAATTCGGCTAGGGCATTAGGGGAGCACCTCTGCGATTGTTACCGCCGGGTCAGCCGGACGTGTACCTCAGACTGGGTGAAGCCGAAAGCTAGCGTTCTTAAGGGAATATCCGGTCAGTGAACAAAAGATGACTTTTATTATTCATATCTGCCCCAGATGATTTTTCTGTGCTTCTTATCACAGTCCGGACATGCACTTTAGGGCATGCTTACCCAAGGAAAGGAACCCTTAACGGAACTATTCTCCCTGGAAGATGTTTCTTACTACCCATGTAATATAACATAACTAGTTGGGCACTTGTTTGATAAAGCACTAATGACCCCTACGCCTGGTCTCCACGCATGCCCCGGTTCTTACATAACCGAGAGGGTATTCGGATACACTCCGGACTGTCGGGTCCCGAGGTTGAAGCGAAAAGGTCTGCCACGACAAACGATCTACAATCCGGCTAGAAGGCATTATACATGTCACTTTAAAATTACATAGTCAATTTGTCTGGTTGAATTACTCTTCAATACCATCTAATAGGTTGTCTAGTCTACAGTCCTGTTGGGAATACTTTGTGGCCAATTCTACTTGGTCGTACACTAAGCTCACACGGATCTCCTTCCCATCAGGCCCCACTGGTCCGACTTCGGCCATGTGGTTCAGGTCAGCCTTCGTGTACCGTGTCTTCACCATCGCCCAGGCTTCCCTGGCGCCCTGACGGTAGGCCGATATCTTCCATAACCGGAAGCGGCGCCGTGCTCCCTTCAGCTTTTCTGCATGCTCTCCAAGGCCTTCGGGTATGGAGACGGATGGCCACAAGGCCTGGGCGACGCCTTGCATCACCTGCCGAACTCGTTCATGCAGCTGTGAGAGCTCGGGAAGAAGATCACCCGTTGAACCGGGCATCTCCTCGGCAGGACGACCTACAGACATAACTCTGTCAGCCAGCTTCCTCGCCGAACTCTTTTTCAAAGTTTGTTCAAGCACTTACTAAGTATGCCGCGTCGAAGCCGCCGATTCTCCTTAATAGAGTCCGACAGTTGGGCCCGAACATCTTTTATTTCCATGCCCAGCTTGGTGTTGGCATCTAGGAGATCATTCTTCTCCTGCCTCACCCTCGTAAGCACGCTCTCACCGGCCTTCAGCTGGCGTATGAGTTGTTGCTTATCCGGATTCACTCCAGCGTCATCTGCAATTTTATCATCAGATCTGCATATACGCCGCATTCTAATATCATACTTATCATTCGAAGGATATGTTACCAGAAGGGGTCTCTTTGGGCTCCCCTGCTGTGGCCAGTGCGGCCTGCAGTTGGGCTTTGCACTCTTCCAGCTCCTGGGACAGTTGAGTATTCTTTTCTGTAAGAACATACATAACAAATGATCCTTAAATCAGTTATCCCAACTGTTTCAAGTCTCAAGGGCTACTGATATATATAATCATCAAATTTTCTCACTCGTATGTCTTTTACATACTGCTCCGTGGCTTTGGCTAGACCATTTTGAGCGGCACGGAGGTGCGCGTCTCCCAAATTGAAGGCATCCAATGCCTCTTGGGAGAAACAAGCATCACGAAGAACAGTCCGGCGACGCCTGTGGTTCATGGCACCTTCCATGTCGGAATGGGTGGCGGATAGTTTATCCGCATCCTCTGTCGGAGGAGCACCCGGTGCACGCCTTGTATTCGTTCCCGCCTCCGAATCCGGCCTTGGAGCCTGGCTTGTGGAGGTGCGATTGGTAGCCTCTCCAGGTATAGTCTGGCGAGCGCTCTTTTTCCTAAAAAGAAGGCATGGGCGTTAATATGCCTCTGAGAATAATGTCTTGCAAATAAGACAATGCGCCGTACCGCTACGCCGGTGTCTCAATCCGGAGTGCGGATCTTTTCAGCCTGCCTGGCCTCGTGGCCCCTTGTTGGCTAGTTGCCACAGGCTCGGCCTTCTGCCCCGAGGACCTCCCCTGCAAAACACGGCTGTTATACGGCCATCAAAAAAGCACAAGGATGGATCCCTTTTTAAGGGCTGGGACTTCGGTCTCAGTCACCTGTGAGGCTGGAACTAGCCTAGGGTAATCGGCCATAATGGCCACCAAAGCATTGTCATTACTCGGTTGGTAAAATACCCCATTGATCAGCTCCACAGATATGCCTGGATCCTCCTGGGAGGCCAGATCAAGGGACCGTCCAGGGTCCTCGGGTTGTGGAGGAGGGCTGTTTATCTTCTTTACAGCCTGGTGCAGCTCCTGCGATAAAATCGCTAGAATGAATACTTAACTACGGGAATACGAAATGGATGGGCGATAAAAAGTCTCCGCTTACCCAGCTCGGAGGATTGTACATAGAAAATCCGTCCTGCGGGTTGACACAAAGGAATTCCTCCTCTTCTCCCTTGTACAAAGTGGATAAGATCTTTATTAGATCAGCAGCCGATCTCGGCCCTTTGCGGCCATGGCGGGTGGCATCATCCTCCCGTTGAAATCCCACATGGGGTGACCTCTATACTGAAGCGGCTGCACCCCCCGCATGATACATGTCGCCATGACCTCGATCATGGTCAATCCGGATCGAGCTAAAAAACTTATCCGGCTCATCAGGTAAAGAATGTCCCTGTCATCTTCCTCCAGGGAGCTCCGTGGATGCTAGCTCCGGCGCTTCTTTAAAGGGGCGTTGTCGAACTATGGAAGGTCGATCCGAATAGGATCCGGGAGGGGGACGTCTTCTATATAAAACCATTCTGAAGGCCAGTCTTCGAACGTCTTCTTTGGGGTCCCGGATAGGTATCCGGTCCCGGTAATACGCCACACTTCGGCTCCGCCCACTTGATATATTGACCCCTTCTGAAAATGGGGCACAAGGCAGAACAGCTTCTTCCACAGAGTGAAATGAGCCTCACAGCCCAAAAACAACTCGCAAAGGGCTACGAATCCCATGATATGCAACATGGAGGTAGGCGTAAGGTTGTGCAACTGGAGGCCGTAGAACTCCAGGAGCCCCCGGAGAAACGGATGAATTGGGAATCCGAGCCCTCTTACCAAATAAGGGACAAGGCATACCCTCTCTCCCTTGGAGGGATTGGGAAGGCTCTCCGCTTGCTCTCCGCCATTATAGGTGGCAAGCCCAGCTCGATCCGGGACCAGGTACGCTGGGGTAAGAAATCCCTTGGACTGAAGCATCACTAATTTGCTGTGCGGGATGGAACATCTCTCCCAATCTTCAGGCTTGGAGCTAGGGGTGCGAGAGGAGGAGCTGCGTCGACCGGCCATGATGGAATGGATCTCTGTCGGGTGCACTCCGATGAAGGCTAGCCAAGGGAGGATGGTGTGATTTGGATCTAAATCCTCATCTTTTTAAATAGGCAGATCATTCACACAGCTAGGGGGGTAAATGTGAAAACACCCTGGCTCTTCACATTCGCTCGACACGTGGAAAGTGGCCATTATTGGGCATAGAAGCCAAGGAGTACAAACATTCACAAGAAACCAGACATTATTTTGACAGGTACACAAAATTTGGAGAGGAACCCACCTTGCAATGCCGAAGACAATACTGCGTGCCGGACTCATCGTCATTGAAGCCTGGTTCAGGGGCTACTGAGGGAGTCCTAGATTAGGGGTCCTCCGGACAGCCGGACTATCTCCATTGGCCGGACTATTAGACTATGAAGATACAAGATTGAAGACTTCGTCTCGTGTCCATATGGGACTCTACTTGGCGTGGAAGGCAAGCTAGGCAATACGGATATGGATATCTCCTCCTTTGTAACCTACCTTGTGTAACCCTAACCCTCTCCGGTGTCTATATAAACCGAACGGTTCTAGTCCGTAGGACAACAACCATAACATACAATCATACCATAGGCTAGCTTCTGGGGTTTAGCCTCTCTGATCTCATGGTTGATCTACTCTTGTACTACCCATATCATCAATATTAATCAAGCAGGACGTAGGGTTTTACCTCCATCAAGAGGGCCCGAACCTGGGTAAAACATCGTGTCCCCTGCCTCCTGTTACCATCCGGCCTAGACGCACTGTTGGGGACCCCCTACCTGAGATCCACCAGTTTTGACACCGACACACAGGATCATGCATTATAGAACGAGTAAAGAGACTTGCCGGTAACGAGATTGAACAAGGTATAGGGATACCGACGATCGAATCTCGGGCAAGTAACATACCGATAGACAAAGGGAATTGTATACGAGATTGATTGAATCCCGACATCATGGTTCGTCCGATGAGATCATCGTGGAACATGTGGGAGCCAATATGGGTATCCAGATCCCGCTATTGGTTATTGGCCGAAGAGATGTCTCGATCATGTCTGCATGGTTCCCGAACCCGTAGGGTCTACACACTTAACATTCAGTGACGCTAGAGTTGTTATGGGAAATAGTATGTGGTTACCGAAGGTTGTTGGGAGTCCCGGATGAGATTCTGGACGTGACGAGGAGTTCCGGAATGGTCTGGAGGTGAAAATCGATATATTGGACGAAGGGTATTGGAGTCCGGAATTGTTCCGAGGGTACCAGGTGACGACCAGCGTGTCCGAAAGGGGTTTCGGAGGCCCCGACAAGCGTTGGGGGCCTTATGGGTCAAGGGGAGGGGCACACCCACTAAGGGGCTTAGCGCCCCTCCCACCCCATCTCACGTAACTTGGAGAGGTGGGGGCGCCTCCCCTAGGGCAGCCACCCCTCCCGGCTTGGGGGCAAGTTTCCTAGGGGTGGGGGCGCCCAAACCCATCTTGGGTTTCCCCTATGGCCGCCGCCCCTCCCCTAGGGAACCCTAGGGCGCCTCCTCCACCCCCTTACCCCTATATATAGCGGGGGAGAGAGAGGGCAGCCGCACCCCTTCCCTGGCGCAGCCCCTCCCTCCTCCAACTCTTCCTTCTCCTCCGTAGAGCTTGGCGAAGCCCTGCAGGAATACCACAAACTCCACCACCTTGCCGTCGTGCTGCCGGAGTTCTCCCTCAACTTCTCCTCTCCTCTTGCTGGATCAAGAAGGAGGAGACGTCCCCGGGCTGTACGTGTGTTGAACGCAGAGGCGCCGTCCGTTTGGCGCTAGATCGGATCTTCCGCGATTTGAATTGCCACGAGTACGACTCCATCAACCATGTTCTTGTAAAGCTTCCGCTTAGCGATCTTCAAGGGTATGAAGATGGACTCCCTCTCTCTCGTTGCTAGCATCTCCTAGATTGATCTTGGTGACATGTAGGAAATTTTTGAATTATTGCTACGTTCCCCAACAGCGCTTTCGGGCGAGGAGGGCGTGTTTTGAAATATAGTGTGCGCGAGTGATTGCGGGCGAGGAGATCGTGTTTTGCTGACCATGGTTTATGAATGATTCGGCACATGTCATTTCAGCCGAGGAGAAGGCGCGCTTGGATGAAGTTACGAACCTACCCTCGATGTAGAACGGGCCAATTGATGTGTGTCCCACATAGGACGGTAATTTCGCGTCTCCCATTTATTTGCTCGGCAAATTCCACCGATCAGGGGATGTTTAACGGTTTGTTCAAATTTTGAGAGAATGAGCATCCACGTCTACCTTACCAAGATGATTCGAATCAAATTTTGAAATATTAGCTTGCCACTTCTTTTTTAGATGGAGAGATGATGCTCGGGAGTAATGTTTTTTTAATGCTCGTTGCTAGCGATTTACTATATGACAAATAGTTGACCCACTCAAAAAACGGGAATAAAACCCAAAATGAAATATCTCGATTCAATGAAATAGCTCGTTCACCAGGTCAAAAAGTGAACTAAATCAAAATTGAACACCTCAATCGAGTAGCATGTTGTACAGTATTATAGTAATCCATGAAGATGTTGAAAGTCAAATTAATGAACTTGTTTGATGTACACATATATCCGTTCATGTGTGGATTGTAGACAACATGTTCTCCAATTTAAATATTTGAATGCAAGTTTATATCAAAACATGGTTAGTATCAGTCTTTGATGCATAAAACGCGACCTCCCCCTCTCCCGGACTCCTACTCTCTCTCTCTCTCTCCGACAATCTTCAATTCTGTCGCACGCATCCAACACACAAACCTTGTTGGTCCCTCTCGCTTTTTCTCCATCTCTCTCTCTCTCTCTTTGTGTGTGTGTGGGGGGTATTTCTAGTTCACATGCATATATACTCCATCTATAGGTCTCTCTCACACACTATGTATGATTCTCTAGTCCAAGCTAGATATCTTGGGTGCACTCATCGTACGCACACACATTCCTTGGCTCGTTGCCCGTAACTCTCTCACGCACCACTCTGTCATCTCGGAGCTCTCCCCCTCTCTCTCAAACTCTCCATCTACCTGGGTTACACATACACATGCATATCTCACTCGCACTCGATAGGCCCATCTAAAACTCTCTCTCTCTCTCTCCATCTCACATGCACACACACACAATCTCATGCCTAGCTAGCCAAGTATGATGGTCTATCACTCAATTGTAGGCACACGTAGTCCCCCCTATATGTATATGACTAGCTAATCTTAGTCTCCATCACAAAGATGTGCATGGTCTATCTCGGTTTCTCTCGGGGCATCTTTCTATCGCGCACGCACCTCCCTCGATATCCCACCCATATAGTCCCCTCACGATCTCAAGGGGATCTCTATATCACAAACACACCCTCTCGCCCTCCCCATGCGTCCATGTTCTCCATGTGTCCCTCTCGACCTTCGTTCCTTGTTGGCCAGACCTCTATTGGACATGTGCTATAGGGGTGTCTCTCTCTGTTGCAAACAATCACACACTAGCTATCTTCGTGTATCTCCTCGCCCCGCTTTTCTATCTCAGAGATGCATGCGTGAGATGTTTGCCTAAGATACGAAAAAAACACACATTCTCTCTCTCTAATATATCGTTTGTTGTCACTTTATCTTTCACACACATACTCTTTTTGCACACTTACTCATTCTCCTTCACACGCACTTGATCTCTCTTGACTTAGGTAGTCTCCTCGGTCCATAGCATATTGATTTATTGAAAAGTCAAACATCACAAAGTTTGACCATGTACGTGGAGAAAAACAATTACATCTAGAATGGCAAACATATACCATTAGATTCACCATGAGATGTAGTTTCGTATGATGTATATTTGGTATTGTAGATATAAATAACATTTGCATAAACCTGATCAAAGTTTCCAAAGTTTGACTTCTAATAAATTTACATGCACTGCATTATCGGCCGGATGGAATATGTCTTTCCCCCTCTCAGCTATCTGCCGCACCACTCAGCCTTATCGGGGCTCCTCAATCTCTCTCAATTTTTATATCTCCCTAGTTGACACATACACATGTCTCGCTCATGCTATACATATAAACCCATCCAACACTCTCCGCCCTTGTTCTCTCTATATGTGAAACGGACCCCCCCTAATAAGTACCATAATGCCTCACTCCATCATAGGTGCAAGCAGTCCCCCCCTAAGTATGATTATCTCCCACTAGCCATCAGGAACACACGTATTGTCTCCTTCCATCCATACGTCTATCTCGATATCTCTCGGGGTATCTTCTATCGCACACACACCTTGTCACTCGATCTCCCACCCATGTAGTCACATCACGATCTCCAGGGGATCTCTCTATGACAAACATACACTCTCTCCTCCCCTTGTCTGCATTTTCTCCGTACGTCTCTCTCGACCTCTCTCCCTTGTTTGTCAGACCACTCCTGGCCATGTGCTAGGGGTCTTGTTCTCTCGGTTGCAAACAACCACTCACTATCTCCCCACCATGTTTCCGTTGTCGAAGATGCATGTGTGATATGTTTGCATAAGACACACACGTTTTTCTCGACTTTTATCGAGTGTTGTCCATGTCTCTTTCACACATGCACACACAGTTTTTTCACTCACTCTTTCTATTTCTCTCTCTCCCTAGGTAGGGACTCTATCACATCCATAAGCATATGGATGTTTTGAAAATTCAAACTTCAGAGAAGTTTGACCATGTACATGTGGAGAAAAACATTTACATCTGGAACGATCATTAGATTCATCACAACATGTACTTACTTCACACTATCTTTTATCTTTGGTATTGTAGATATAAGTAATTTCTTTATAAACTTGGTCAAAGTTTCTAAAGTTTAACTTTAAAAAAAAATGTTGGAACTACATTATCGAACGGAAGGAGTAGCTCTTTCTCTCTCTGCTATCTCTCACGGGCCTCCCCTCTCACTCGAACACTCTATACCGACGGATTATACGCTCACTGTGTCAGCATATAGCTCCATATATTGTTTAGTTGACCGGTCAACTAGTCCACATGCTGCCTTGTCAGCTCGTGTTCTGTATCTTCGTGTGCTCGCCCATGTGGCAATGGGTGAAAATAAGTAAACTAGAGGCCCATCTGACACGCGGTGAAGTAAACAAAGTTGAAACCACTCGGGGTAGCACCCCACACGCTAGTAAATTGAGGGCGCATTGAGGACACACTTCTTCCGCGTGAAGGACACACTCGCACACAATTCACCACTACGCGGCGGCATGAACAAAAGGACGCACTCGCGCACACTTAGCACACAACACACACCAGCACATGTGTACACCGGCATCGCCACCGGTTGAGATGGACAGCGAGGCAGCCAACAAGCGGAGGCGGATCGAGCCAAAACCGCATCCGGTGAGCCTGGAGTTCATCAGCAGCCTCCCCGACGACATGCTGCTCGTCATCATCAGCCTCCTCCCCACCAATTCTGTCGTGCGGACCGCCCTGCTCTCCCGGCGATGGCGCCCCCTCTGGCGCCGTGTCCCCCTCAACCTCACCGTCGATAGCTACCTCTGCGATAGGGATTGCAAACGCATGGCCGCAGTCTCCAAGATCCTTTCATCGCACCCTAGGCCAGCCAGACGCCTTGACATCTGCATGTTCAGTACCAACTGCAAGGTCCAACGCAAGTTCGATGAGTGCTTCTTATCCCCCTCCCTAGATCAGCTCGAGGAGCTCAGCTTTGAAGCTGGACGATGTCGCTCTCTGCCACCGTCCGTGCTCTGCCTCGCGCCAGCGCTGCGTCACGCCAGCTTCAGCTCCTGCTATCTTCCCCACATTAATGTCGCGCCCGCCCTTCTTCTCCCTCAACTCAAGCAGCTTGACCTCTTCGACGTTGTCATCTCGAAGAAGGCTATGGAGCACCTGCTCCGCAGCTGTACTGCGCTCGAGTACCTTCGTCTTGAGCAGATCCACGGGTTCATTAGCCTCCACATCGCCTCGACGAATCTCTGAGGGATTTATGTGTCTCCTGGCCCCACAACAAGACATCAATTGGGAAGAGATCACTCCAGCTGTTCCATGTTATGGTCATTGAGAATGCGCCTTTCCTTGAGAGATTGCTTGTATCGGATCTAGAAGGTCCAACAAAAATCAGGGTCATTGACGCGCCGAAATTGACAGCGTTGGTGCACTCGTCTGCCAAATTCTCCGAATTCTTTATTGGATCCGTAATCATTCAGGTACAACACTCATCTTCTTCTTCGTGTTCTTGAAATTCACATTTTAAATTTCTTCTTGATGTATTTACGATCGTCTTCCAGAAAATGATTCCCACAAGCTTGACCCAGTCTATGCACACAGTGAAGATCTTGGCAATAAAATCTATCGGCCCCAATCTGGATCAAGTTGTTGGATTCCTTACATGCTTTCCGTGCATGGAGAAGCTACTCATCGAGGTGAAACTTATTTCCTATTAGTAAACGGTAATCACAACGTAGCTCAATTTTTTCGTAATTTTCCCAAATTATGATGACAAGTGTAGTGTTCAAAACTCATCTACCCACTGCACCGAAAGAAATGTTTTTAGTATTTTTTTCTCACGTTATCACCTGCATCGTGTCTTTTGTTGTACTACTGTAGTAGGCTAGGCTAGTCATAGTGGAAAGTAACTTAGACTACTCTAGTAACTCTATGGTTACCCTAAGAGCAAGTACTACCTCCGTCCTGGTTTACTCTTCCTATTTTGTCGTATCAAAATTTGACCATAGATTTAACTAACAAAATGTTAATGCATGTCACTAAGAACTATATCGTTGGATTCGTATTTGAACATAATTTCAAATGGTGTAATTTTTAGTGACATGCATTGGCATTTTCTTACGTAAATCTATGGTTAAAATATTATACTAAATAAGAGGTAGTACAAAAGTGGGCTATAACGACCCTCCACTATGTAGGCCGAAACACGTGCCAAATTCACTTGTGATGCATTTGGCATTGATGCCCCTCCATTGCTCACCTGGTGCCCCAATCTAGATCACCTACTTTGCTACGGTGCCAAATTAACTCATGCAATGAAAAAACACTTGCGTGGGAGAGAGAGGACTAAGGCAATAAAAAACACTTGTTTGGGAGAGTGAGAGGCTGGTGTAGTTGGTTTGATTGATTTGTTTATACATGTGGGTCTGTGTGCACAGCGGTGCCAACTCTCTCACATCGCGAGAGCGGTACCAAAATCTTTTGATTTGACATCGATGCGTATTATGTGGCATACTTTTGCGAAATATGGCATCTGCCACATAGTGGAAGGCAACAAATTCCCAAGATCTTCACGTACTCCTAAGTAAATGAGAGGAAAGAGAAAGAGAGAGAGAGTGAAAAATATCACTAGCCAGCCAACCCTATCGTATGAGCGAATGATATTGGTACCTCTTGATGACACGGCAATCTTATACAGCCAGCTGCTCTAATATGTTCTCTTCTTTTGCGGATAAAAAAAGACCTGAAAGTGAAAAATGTGTTGCACTATAACAATCTCATCGAATGCATTGATCTCCATCTTACAGAAATTGATTTGTTTGACTACCGAGGCAGCACATCAAAGATTAAATTGGCCAGGTTCTATGTTCTGGAGGCAAGTGTGCTCAAGGTAATGAGGTCTGGCATTCTCTAGCGCAACAATAAATGGTGTGCTGATCACCGCAAGCGTCTAAGCCTAAATGACAAAGTCTCCGCAGAAGCTGAATTTGTTTTTGAAACATCAAGTGGCCAAAGACTCCAAAACTTATTTGCCCATTAGTGACTTGTCCGGGCAGTGGATTTTAGTTTGTACGATAATGCTGCATCCACCTAAATGAAAGTTCTTACATAAACTTCCTAGTAATTCCCTTTTCGTAGGTGCAACATTACTCCTAACATTTGTAATATCAATTTGAAACTTGTAATATTGCCGTGTCCTATTCCTGCGTTTTCAAAATCCTACAAATCAAACAGGTCCTGAGTTGGTGATGATGTTGTGCCTGCCATCTTTCACCAATAGCCGTCGGATCTAGATGTGACACATACAAACCAAACTTCTCCAGTTTTGCAAAAAGATGCCCGCACTTGTTCCCTATTTACAAACAACTCCTTGTCTCTCACAATCAGCCTCATCTCCTCCCCACCACATCTAGAAGGCCATGGAAAAATCTGGCGCGATGGCCGCTGCCGGCGCCGTCCACCCCCAATCTTGGTGTTCCGTGCAATGCATGGGCATCTATGCACGGGAAATTATGTCGAACACGGCTAGTTGAAGCAGGCTAGGTCTACAGCCATGATGATAGTGACTGCAGACGGTGAGGCTGACTATGGTATGCCGAACACGGTGCCTATACTCAGGTGTCATCTCCGGCGTAGGGTCTTGTCACTTCACTGTGAGGAGCAGCACATAATAATTTGACCAACGGGTAGTACATTGCTACTACATTGGTAGTACTACTACTAGTACTAGTACCACCGTCTGGATTTAGTAGTACTACGACGTCCATCTGGATTTAGTATTTGACGAGCAATATCTAGTAATGCATGTATCAAAAAATGTACTACTCCCTCTGTAAATAAATACATGGTGTATTGTTTTATTCCTATCAGCGAGATAACTTAATGTCTTTTTGCTACTTAATAGGATTACATGCAATGAACTAACCACCGCATGTGATGTTTGGTAGTCTCAAGTCATTGAAAGCATGCACGGCCCACATCTCTCATTGGTTGATATGTCACGAAATAAGAAACGAGTAGGGAGTTAATGTACCGTGCCTAAGTGTTTTGGGATTATTTGGTTTTCGTAAGGTGACTTACACAACATTTTTGGTTACATGCATTACAATTTTATTAGTTAAATCAAAGGTCAAAACTTGGCGCAAAATGCAAAGGGGACCAATAAACCAGTAAACATCAAAGTTCTCTTGTTTGGCCCCAACTAGAGGTCCGGTGAGATGACTATACTGCACTGGCACAGAGGGGGACGCAGCTTCATTGACTTACTGCACCTGCCTTTGGGTGTATGACACATGGGCCCAATGGGTGGATGGCCAACCTGTCATACAACCAAAGGCAGGTGGAGTAGAGGGGCGAGGAGTAGATGGCCAACACGCACGTGAATTCAACGCAGTCTGCACTTCTCATACAGAGGCTCCCGCCAGTCCAATCTACAAAATCCTACGCACCTACGCACCCAAGGGCAGGAGTGATCACTCCAATCGCAAGATCAGTTAACTAGAAGCTAGACCCACGAAGGCGATGAGTGCGAGCATTAGCCGACTGTGCCAGATTGTCCATGACGCCGGCCTATGGCCCGGCACCGAGGAATGTCTCTAGGTAGTGCTTAAGGCTGCCGGGGTGTGGGGCCACTTGGACGACATCTTCATCTCCTTGTTCGATGAAGTCCTCGTCGGCTTCCTTGACAAGTTCACCGTCGTCAAGAAGCTCGTGGACGACCTTGACGTACGCCTCCAGCCCACGCGCCCAGGCTCTGCGATGCCTGCCACCCTCAATGGCCTCTATGGTTACAACCTCTTCGACGCACTGGTGGCCCTGCGACTGCTGGTCGTCGCGCCAAAGAATGTCCACCTCGAGGTCGCGCTCGCCGCGCAGAGCCTGGTGCAGCAGGACACCATTGACATAATCACCCATGTCTACGTGCAAATCGTCCACAAGGACTACTACATGCAAGAGGAGGACGATAGGATGCTAGCCTTCTTGGACCACAGGGCAACCTTGAACTGCATTGTTCAGAAGCACGTTGAGCTTGCCGCCAACGCCGCTGCTGCTCACACGTCGGTTGGTGACCCGGTGCACTAGCGCGTGAGGATGTCGTTGATGGATCCGTATGTATCTTTATCTTTCCGTCAAATCCATGTAGTAGTATATGGTACTACTAGTAATTATCTTACCTTTCGCATCAACTTCATAATTTCCGTATGTACTCCATGCATGAACCACGCCAAAACCGAACTTCTCATTACTCTAGGGAAAATCGTTATTTCTATCTATCGGTCACGCCATGGAGCAGAACCAAATTTTACAAGTTACAAGTTCAAAAGGAAAAGCCTGCCGTGTTCGCGTCGCACCCCCAGACGGTTGGTTCCGCATGCCGTTCAAGGGGGAATGCGTGCTGTGTTGCATTTTCACTTACAAGTGGACCGCATTTGAGCAAACCGACTATTGGCAAACCCCCACCCCGCCCACCGCGCGATGGCTGAGAAAACAGGAGGGAGAAGAGATGGTTGTAGCATGGACTCCAAGAAAATTGGTGTCGGATGGGACTCGTGTGGGTGGCGTGTGCTGTACTTCTAGACATGAATGCTAGTTATGGCCCATGCCACCCCACTATATCGAGGTGCTGGTTACGGAGAACAAATTTCCTGGAGTCCGTGCTTAGCCCTCCTCTATCTCTCTTCTCAGCGAGCCAGCAGACGCATGGAGCCCATCGTTTGTTTGCTCATATGCGGTCCCACATGTCAGTGAAAGCACAAGAGGACCCACGGAACCTGCACATCTTTCACCTTGACATGCTGGTGATGAAAAACAAATCCAATAAAGATCTTCGGTGGCCACTTTTGGAGTTACTCAAGAGTAGTAAGATTCTATTTACAGTTTAACCCAAGATGCACATCACGTGTCTTCAACTACCACTTTATTTTCTTGCATGACACAACCTAGATGCTGGATGTCCCATGTGTCGGCAAAAGGAGGAAGAACTCGAGCAAATCTTCTGTTGTGCTCTCGGATTAGACTAGTTGTGCTAACTTAAAATTTGACGGTGTAGAATGGGTGCAAGTTTTGGTATTGGGAAGAAGAGTACAACGATATATTGATAGAGCACAATTTAGTAGATGTTCTAGCACTTTTAGCTAGCATAGAGGCTAGAGATGAGACTAGTGCACTTGTTGATAGAATAGAGGCTAGACATGTCTACTTCTTTACACTAGAAGAAGAAAGAAGCACGCAAGATCGAGCCTCCGCAGATCAACAATGAATGCATTGAGATGGCACTAGTCCAAGTTACAAGAGAAGTTACGGAAGTTGGATATCTTATAAAATGTATTCTTGTGGTTCTTGTTTTCTTTGGTCTTGCTTTTCTAGTCAAAATTTTGGTGATGTATTTCCATGTACCAAAAAATCAATGATGAAAAAAAGATATGTGTTTGCAAAGAAAAATGTACATGACCGGGATGTGTCCGCGCGTTCGGCGCACGGCCACCGCATCCAAGAAATGGCCCGGACATGACCCCATTGCCCTACCCAAACGGACAGAATCCGGGCAAAACGGAGGTCCGTTTGGGGTCGTGCGTTGGAGTTGGCCTTACAAGTGGGACCGCAATTGAGGAAACCGACTATCGGCAAACCCCCACCTCGCTCGCCTCGTGATGGCTGAGTTAGAGAAACAACAAGGTTGAAGAGATTGTTGTAGCACGAACTCCAAGAAATATGGTGTCAGATGGAAGTCGTGCTGGTGGTGTGTGTCGTACTCCTGGACGTGAATGCTTGTTTTCGCCCATGCCACCCTACTACTCCTACTACTGTACTTATAGTAGTAGTAGTAGTATTGATGATTCATGGTGCTGGTTAGGTACAGCGAACTAATTAACATATGGCCCACCTCACACTGTGGTCAAATTTCTTGGAGTCTGTGCTAGGTTAAAAAGTGTTCTTTGTAAGGATGGGTGGCTGGTTTCAAGTTTAAAACTTGTTGTATTACGTACGTAAACATAGAGATAGTGCAGCATGTGAAGCTAGTACAAATAGTGTACTTTTGTTGATTGGCCTCATCCGATAACCTGTTGCAATGCACGTACAATTATGTATTCGGAAAATATTTTTTTGCCGCGTCGTAGCACCCACTCAGAGAAGCGACTCGAAAGCCACTCATAAATTTAGTAAGTTTATCACAGGCGTATCATTTTATTACATGCAACAGGTCATCAACCCACAACGACAATGAGGATACATTATAAATACTAAAGTTTTCATCACACAACAAATAACAAGCAATGAAATGAACTTCAACTCAACCAATCCTTGGTGTTAGAAATGCTTGCTCCGAACCACAAGCGATTCTCTGGCAAGAGACAGCTACTGTCAATCTCGATACCAACGCAAGACTGATCATCCTGGCTGAAGTGGCCTACTATATCAGCACCAGGGTAGGGAACCACTGCAATGTATGGCGTATAGATACAATTGCTTCTCATAAATAGTAGTAACATTGTGTCAATAGCAGTTGGATCGCCTTTCACCATCATTGGATAGTTTTGTCCAAGGAAGAGCGAGTTTTCTCCAAGACTATCAATACTGTACCAGGGAGAAGGTGTTGGCGCTAGCACACTAGTATCCATCCCGAATACCATACAACGGGTGTTGGAATAGGTCCAGAGAGTGCGACCATGGGAGACAACACCTTCTCCCTCAGTAGTAACATCAGTAGTGGGCTGTATATAGACAAGAAGGGGTGATCCATCGGAATTAGTTGCCAGCCACCAGAGAGCATATGGGCCCTTCTCGTCCTCATGCTCGTGCTAATCACTATCATCATCTCCCCCTTGGTTATAAAAATTTGCAAGTATAGGTGGTGGAATGTTCACAGGACCTTGGAAACACAAGAAGAAGGTTAATTGGTAGAGAAGGGAAACTTGCTAACTCGCATGCATGTGGATGAAACAATTATAATTACGGTGGAAGACAAACGTACCGAAACTATGAGGATCCCATGAAAAAGCAGTGCCATGAGTGGTGGCAGCAAACACAAGACCCTCGTGTTGAATTGCATCACAGTACACATCCGTGTATAGAAACTGATTGTTGAGCAATATCCATCCAGTCGAACCACGAAGGACGGCAACAAGCTTGTCGAAGATAGCAACAACTTGATAGTTATTGTAATTCCAAGAGCGGTTGGGAACTCGACAAATTGCTATCTTCCATAGACCACAGTCACCATGATCGTATTTCAACGTACGTAGATCATCTGTGTGCTCAACCTCAGGGCACTCAGAGATTTTTGGGAGTGGAATCCGCTGACGAGTGTACGCATTCACAAGTTCCCACTCGCAATTGTACCCAATATAAACAACTCAATCTCCATTTGCGCCATCCCAGGCCTTACCCTGAAGTGATGGCATCTTGACATCACATGTATCGTTATCAAGCGGCATCAACTTGCACAAGGCGAGGCCTCTGTCGTCTGCGCCCATGCGAACATGCTTATAGCGAAGAATATAGGGGAGATCAAACCTCTCCTGGACCCTTGGGTTCCTTGTAATGATGTTATTAGTTGAGTCAAGAATGGGCTTGGACGAACCTGCCATGCTAGCCGAGGTGATGACGTCGCACCGATCAATGAGTTCCCCCACCACGTCATCTTTCAGATCGGGGCAAGAATAACGGGGTCGTTTCCAACTTGTTCCCTCCAAGGAGAAGACGATCGAACAATGGCAGAAGGAAGGGTGAAGGCAAATGGAGGAGGGAGGAAGAGCGTGCGACAGCAGTTCCAAATCGAGAGGGAAAGGCGAAGAGTCGATGGACAGTTGCCAGTTTGCCATGGTACACGAAGAGGCGCCTCGGCCTACACGTCCTTTTGGAAATTGTACAAAAGGACTCGCCGTCGTCTCACTAACATGTTGGAACGGGACCACATGTCAACGAAACATGGTGTATAATTTCTCGTGCAAAATGCGATCTGGCCGCGTTGGCCTGAGGTGCCGCATTAGTTATCGACCTTCGTTTTTTTAACATTCAATCTGAGTGGATAGCTCCTGTGCTCATCACACGTGAGCGGATATATAGGTGGGCTAGGTGGGCAGGCGGCAACAATCTAAGTGCTAAAAGAGTTGATCTCGAAAAAAGAGTTGATCCAATGCTTGGTTTTTTTTGGATTTTCCAACTATGACCATTGGATAGAGTGAATCAATGGCTTACGTTCAAAGTTATTCTCATACTATAGAATGGTATAGGAACAAGGAGAGATTTGGTTGATTTTATATCGCTGAATAATATAAAATATTATGAGAGCAGACGCTCCACTCCGAGGTTTGTTGCTCCTTCTCGGTTGTCGGGAATCTCTATGTTCTTCCACTCTTTCTTCTAAGACATGAGCTTTGTTCATCCTTTTGCCGACAAGCGGGACATCTATATGCCTCCATTTTACAAAATCATACTATATGCCTCCATGACACGCGAGACATCTAGCATCAAGGTGGCGTGTCATGCAAGAAAATGGAGATATGCAATACATAAGTGAGTCGTGCACTTCGATGGCACCTAGTACTACTATGCAATATTTTTTCTCCTCAATGGCACGTTAATAGTGCACGTACTCAATGACAGAGCACGGGATGGTAGCCATGGACATGTTCGGCCCTTTTTGAAGAGAGTACTAATAAATAACTTTGATGTGTCCCATCAACTCGCAGAACGACGAGAAGCTTGCTTACTACACCTTCTCCCTTGCCAACGCGTGCACGGTGGCTCACAGCACGAGGAGAAACTTTTGCTTACAAGCAGTGGAGGTGCAGCAGTTCATTTGGTGTTAGATTGCCAGAAGTACTACTGTAGTACCATCATTATTGTTCGACTTCCGGAAGAGGAGAAGAGCCAAGCACAAGGTCACCTACTAACCTAGTGCAGTACTACTATAGCCAAAGCTGGTCCACCTTTTTAGAGCATGGTTAAGTAATATAGGCGGCTCTTGCAGTGGCACATCATTTAGAGCAAGCACTCTCTTCGTAGGAACAAAGGAAGTGAAACAAAAGTTCGAGTGGATGCTAGATTGCCAATTAAAACATGATTACATAGGAAAAAATCCTATAGCACTACATCCTATGAATCAAACGACCAATGTAGGAAAATTATGAGGGGGGGGTCTCTCCAACAGTGTTCCTCGGCTCGCACCTAGCATCACGGTGGTCAAACTTGGAGTCATTCATCTGGTACACGTGGCATCTCAGATCTGGACACAAGGTGACGTGACCTCTCACTTCCTTCACCATTTGAAGCGGCACGCCGGTGGAGGGCTAGCATACTCCAATATTAGGTTGGCTCTATGTGATGTGGCAACTTCATATACTAACCTGATGTTGGCTATACTACTACGGTACTCACACTCCAAGAAGTGACTCGAAAACCATTCATAAATTGAGTCTATGACATGCATTTGGAAATGTACCATTCATTACATACAACAAGTCATCAACACGCAACGACAACGAGGATACATGTTGGATTATAAACTATTTCCAACAAAACATTCTAGTACATATTGAAGTTTTCATCACACAACAAATAACAAGCAATGAAATGAACTTCAACTCAACCAATCCTCGGCATTGGAAACGCTTGCTTTGAACCATAGGTGCTTTGGGAAGGGCCAGCTATTGTCCATATCGAGAGCAACACATGACTGATCATCCTGGCTGAAGCGGCATATATCAAGACCAGGGTAGGGAACCACCGCAATGTCCGAGGTATAGATACAGTTGCTTATCATAAATGGTAGTAACGTTGTGTCAACAGCAGCTGGATCGCCTTTCACCATCATTGGATAGTTTTGTCCAAGGAAGAGCGAGTTTTCTCCAAGACTATCAATACTGTACCAGGGAGAAGGTGTTGGCGCTAGCAAACTAGTATCCATCCCGAATACCCTGCAACGGGTGTTGGAATAGGTCCGGAGAGGGCGACCATGTGAGCAAACATCTTGTACCTCGGTAGTAATAATCACAGTGCACTGTATACATACAAGAAGAGGTGATTCATCGGAATTAGTTGCCAGGCGCCACTGAGTATATAAGTTTTGCTCGTCATCATTCTCGTGATCATCACCATCGTCATCTCCCCTTGGTTATAAAAATTTGCAAGTATAGGTGGTGGAATGTTCATGGGACCTTGGAAACACAAGAAGAAGGTTAATTAGTAGAGAAGGGAAACTTGCTAACTCACATGCATGTGGATGAAACAATTATAATTACGGTGGAATACAAACGTACCGAAACTATGAGGATCCCATGCAAAAACAGTGCCACGAGTGGGGGCAGCAAACACAAGACCCTCGTATTGAATTGCATCACAGTACACATCCGTGTATAGAAATTGATTGTTGAGCAATATCCATCCAGTCAAACCACGAAGGACGACAACAAGCTTGTCGAAGATAGCAACAACTTGATAGTTCTTGTAATTCCAAGAGCAGTTGGGAACTCGACAAATTGCTATCTTCCGTAGACCACATTCACCATGATCATATTTGAACGTACGTAGATCATCTGTGTGCTCAACCTCAAGGCACTCGGAGATTTTTGGAAGTGGAATCCGCTGACGAGTGTACACATTCACAAGTTCCCACTCACAATTGTACCCTATATAAACAACCCAATCTCCATTAGCGCCATCCCAGGCCTTACCCTGAAGCGATGGCATCTTGACATCACACGTATTGTTATGAAGCGGCATCAACTCACACAAGGTGAGGTCTCCATCATCCGCTCCCATGCGAATAGGCTTATAGCGAAGAAGATAGGGGAGATCAAACCGCTCATGGACCCTTGGGTTCCTTGTAATGATGTTATTAGTTGAGTCGAGAATGGGCTTGAACGAACCTGCCATGCTAGCCAAGGTGATGACGTTGCACCGATCAATGAGTTCCCCCACCATGTCATCTTTCAGATCAGGGAAAGAATAACGGGGTCATTTCTGGCTTATTCCTTCCATGGAGAAGATGATCGAACAATGGCAGAAGGAAGGGTGAAGGCAAATGGAGCAGGGAGGAAGAGCGTGTGACAGTAGTTCCAAATCGAGAGGGAAAGGCGAAGAGTCGGTGGACGGTTGCCAGTTTCCCACGGTACACGAAGAGGCACCCCGGCCTACACGTCCTTTCGAAAATTGTACAAAAGGACTCATCGTCGTCTCACTGACATGTTGGAACGGGACCACATGTCAACGAAACATGGTGTGTAATTTCTCGTGCAAAATGCGATCTGGCCGCGTTAGCCCAAGGTGCGCATTAGTTATCGACCTTTATTTTTTTAATGGCGTGCCGTTCAGTTTTGAAGCACGACTAACTGGTACTGTTTGCAGAGAAAATATAAACTACTCTACCACTACTCCACCTCTAGTACTAGTAGTATAAAAAAGATATATAGGCTGGAGCTTCAGAGCTTTCTTGCTAAGGGCTGCCCACTTGCTTCTCACACTATCACCCTCTCTCCAGATCTAAAAAAGACGGCCTCTCTCTCCCTCCTCACCGGTGGTCACAGATCCGCCGGGGAAGAAAAGGACGTGCAACGTTGACGCACTCGTCATCGGCGAGAGAGGTCACGCACTGACAACAAGGCCGTCCTCTCAGACCTAGCGCCCGCGCGGGATGGCCTCCTACCCCAAGCCTGCTGCCGTAGTGCGTGCGGAGGACGACGACCACGAGCGAAGCCACTTCCCGCCGACCCTCATGTATGCTACCTCTTTTTGAACCATACCCTTGTTCTATTGCCCCATCTGCCACGTCGCTGCATGTGGATCTTTTTCCACTCCACCATCTTCCCAATTTCCTATCCTCTGCTCTGCTGGTCACGCAGACGAAAACCTTAATTTGCACTATTAAAGGAAACCCTACTTCATGCAGACTAATCCATGTCTGGGTTGAATAAGGAAAGGAAGGGAGACTGTACTGTCCAAGAGAGTAGGCATCGAACCCGCATCTAGGTTGAAAAGGGGGAAATCAGTAACTAAGGAATGATTCTCGTGTCTCTTGGTTGAAGAAGGGTAGAAAGGCATGACAACCCAATAGAGAATGACCAGGTCGATCGGTTTGTTGTCCTCACATAGGAAAAAGGTAGCTAAAGAGAACAAAAATGGGACGTAATCCACATATGCTGCCTGGATATTTGTTGGTCTGGGCAACCATACCTCCCTTACCACTCTATGCGTCTGTGGAGGTACATCGTACTGGTGCGCCCACTCTCCGAATGGGTCTCCCATGCTCTTATTTCCACTTTTTTGTTGTTAGTATAATGCCAGCAGTAAAGTCAACCAATGCTACTGCTAAACTGATGCCACATTTAACTAATGCCGCACTCAGTCTAATGCCATTGATAAATTTAAGCAATGCCATTTAATGTCTCTGGATTATTTCAGCGTTAGCTGTTGATTGTGGATGTATTAAAGATTTTTCAGCTAAGGCATTCTAATGTTGTTGCACAACCAATATACCAACGATGAAACTTGTTACTACCTTTAGATTTTTGCACTGTTAATGCTTATAGATTACATACCTCACTTTCATGAGATAAGTCAATTTTTTGTACAGTGTCACCTAAATGCCAAGGCGCTGATGTCATTTGATTTTGGTTAAACTGCACAAAAAATTATGAAGACAAGAGGAAAGGTCAAGAGTGCGCACCTCCTCCTTTGGCTATTGTATTGATTCGTTCGATGAAGTTTTTATGTTTGATCGATTATCAAGATTGGGATAGCAATTTTTCATGTCCACTCAAGTTCGAAATGATATTTACCTTGAAGGTACATGGTTTGCAATTTTTTAATACTATCATTAGTTAATAATGCTAGTTACCTTCAGACTTTTTTATTTGGTTTAATGCTCTTGCACAGCTAGTATACCAATGCTGAAACTTGTTACCTTTACATTTTGTATTGTTAATTTTTATAAAATCTTCTAGTGCTAGAGCTTATGGAAATATGCTCAGTAAAACCATTGTACTGTACCCTGTAATAAAATAACTACTCTACTGTTGCACTAGCCACTGGATTAGTGTATATTTGTACTATTTGAATGGTGTTGCATTAGCGTATGGACATATATAAAGTGTGGCAAGCTTTCCCAGATATGTGCTCAAGAAAACTACTACCTATTTTTTCTAAGTACTAGACGTTTGGGTACTTTAAATTGAACTATGAAACGTCTTATATTAAGGAACAGAGGGTGTAGAGTTCACTCAAATTATCCCAGTAAAGCTAGTCACACCTTTGTTAAAATTAATGTTCATTATGTTGTCGGAGGAGGTCTATATGTTTGTCTCTAATGCCTGTCGACTACATACCTGACATCATGATGTAATGTTAAGTCATTTCCTTTTGTACAGTGTCACTGAATTGTCAAGGCGGCGATGGCATTTTATTTTAGTTGAACTGCACAAAATATGCTTAAAAGAAGAGGAAAGGTCAGGACTCGATCATTCTTTCAGAAATAACTATATATGCCTTTCTGACATCAGCTGTTGTTGCCATATTTATTCCTTCAAACAGTTGGTTAGAAACAGTCTTGCTACCTTTTCCCATTAAGAAATTGGAATGCTTATATTTATGAGTCTATGCTTCAACTAGTGCCACTTTTATAGTAATCACACTTTCAATATCTATGCAAACAGGGATGCTCGATTTTAGTGGAACTGCACAAAAAGTCCAACTGGTTCAACATTAGGAGCATGTTTTCTTCCAAACCTTTATATCCAATTGGTGGCACTATGATCTGTTCATTATGAAGGTACATGGTTTGCTACTATCTTGCTGCTCTTTTTATACTGTCATTAGATAGTAATACTAGTGGTTTGCATGTGAATTTATTGGCAGGGTGGACCTACATTGGAGGTGCAGGACAGGATTCAATGATTGGATGCTCAATTTTGATTGTATTGATTTCACCTCTTCCATCATTGCGAACATGGATATCCTTGGTCTGATGAAGAATAGGCGCTATATTTCTGCTCTGAACCAGCAAATCAATTTAGTATGAAATTGTCCAGGGCAAAACATGACTGTATCAAATTGTCTAGTGCAAAACATGACAGATGCTAAGCGAAAGAGACATGTTTAAACCGAAAATACAATGTGGGGTATATGTTTACTAGCTGCTTGATATTTGTGCAGACAGAGATGTCTGCCCATTGCTATTTGGCAAACACACAAAGTGAATGCAATTTTGGTTGAACTGCACAAGAGAATAGTATAGTCACTGCATGCATTGCCATTTGAAAATAGACACAAAAAGATTGGATAGTCACTTCATGGTCTGCAGAAAAGTAGTACTGTACTATTTATTGGCCAACACTAGGTGCTTCATTGCTTTGGTGTTATTATACAATGGGCATCATTTTGCCTAAGTTAAAGTTTGTATTCCAAATATAGTCTCGTCGTGTGATCGAGAGAAGACCAAATCATATTGCAGTGGATGTTCCTCCATCATGTGTGGTCCATTCTCATGGTTCCAGCTGTTGGTGAAACCACTTATGTTTGCAAGAGGAATTGTAGACTTCACAAACAAATTTGTCTTTCAGTCTCTACTGAATGTTGGCCAAGAGAAGCATCCATGTTAGTAGGAAGAATAGATGTTTTTTCTAGATCTTTGCTTTGGAGCTACATATTTATATATGATCTGTGAATCATTGAGATGCATTAAAATGTTGATCTTATGTATGGGAATTGTACTAGTTGGTTTCGAATTTGGGCTACTAATGTGAACATATTACAATGCCAGGCCTGTGAGTCTTGTGTGAACATTTTGAACGGATCGGCTCTTACTGTTGTGCACAGCATGATCCTTATTTATGTGTTCCCAGTGTTTACAAGTTACTAACAGTTCCTTATTTCTGTTCGCTTAGTTTTTACCAGTTACTGATCGATCACTAGCTAGCCTACTAATGCGCTCCTAGCAGTTTTAGTTCCGACGCAAGATCTAAAGTGGTAGTTTTTTGAAAAAAATGCCTACCTCTGAAGAAACTGACAAGATGGTCTGAAGAAAATGCCATGCGAATCTGAAGAAACCGCCAGCAATAACGTTCGCAAATGCCTTATCTCCCAGTGAACGTTCATCAGTTAATGCAATCGTACACGTACACCATCCAACCTACTCGATCCTACACGTACACTATCCGACCTACTCGATCCTACATGTATAAATAGTGGATCACACACGTACTACCTCCTTTCCGGTTTGCAGGGCTCAATTCAAAAAATGACCTACTCGATCCTACACAAAGAAATAGCGGATCACACACGTACTACCCCCTTTCCGGTTTGCAGGGCTTAATTCAAAAATCTAACCAACCAAGGTAGATGATGAGTTGTGGAATCATTTTTGACAAGGAGGGAGTACCTCATCTGGATGATTCGAGTGCACTCGTTTGACCGTCATGCCGGCGTGCGACCAAGCACGGACGGGACGCACCACTGATGGGACGGGACGACACAGTCATAATTTCAGTTTTTCTAGTTTTCCACGGCAAGCGAGCGTGCTAAGACATGCCTTCTTATGCATTGAATTCCGATGACCGCGATGACCATCGCGTTTCCCGTGACATGCTAGTTCGCCTACCTTCCGCCTATAATTACTGTTTCCCGGGCTTCTCAGGTGGCACCATCACCCAAATCGCCCTATCCTCATAAGCCCCCACCGGTCCAACTAGAGTAAGTTAGTACTTGTACGCTACTAGAGTATTAGTGGGAGTAGATAGTTAACTTGGCTATGATGGTTGTCAACGTGGAAGTTCAGTGCTCTATATGTGGATCAGACCTATTACTTTGCTCTGAATGTTGAACTTTCTGTTTGGATGTATGGAATGGGCTATTATTTATATATATAAATGGGTTGTATTTGTCCTCCACGGGTTTAGAGGCTGACTTGTGGGCCTGCCAAGTTGACGTATACACAATCAGGAGATGATTGTACGTGGAGAGGATGACAGTAGGGACCCACCAAGGCCATGGCAATACGTAAGCAAGTGCCTCCTTATTTCAAGCCAATAAAAAAATGGCTCCTCCTAATGGATTTCTGACATCTGGGTCCCATGCCATTGTCAACGTAGTCCATAAACGAGAGAATTGCACAACGAGCGGCTGACACCTGGGACCCAGCAGCTCGCCGAGTTATTTTTGTTTTGGGTTAATTTGATAAATGCCACTCCAAATCTGGTGTTTCCAAGAAATGCCACTGCAATTTCGAAACTTTGAAAAATGCCATTTCATGCCATTTCCAGTGACATTTTTTGAAGTCTGGAGTGGCGTTTTTCAAAGTTTGCAAATTGCAGTGGCATTTTCCAAAGTTTGCAAAAATTGAAGTGGCATTTTTCAAAGTTTGGAAATTGCAGTGCCATTTTTATGAATCGCCATAATTGGAGTGGCATTTATCTAATTTGGTTTTGAGACGGAAGCAGGGTGTCAACTGGACTGTGCGGGGCACTCTGGCCTGTCTAGACAACCTTCTCTTTTATGTTTACCACAGACCAACCTAGTAGTTTTTTTCTTTCTGAAAATGGCTAGCCCAGTTTTTTTGTGATTTGCCAAGTAAGTCGCTTTGTCAGGCCTATTGGGCAGCAAATCTTTCAAGACAAGGAGAGCTTCATTCATCTGGCCGAGAAAATGGCCTATTAGTAATGAGAAATGGGTTGTACATTTCTAAAACACATCAAACCGGCAATTAGTTTCGAATTTCTTTTTTTTTCATTTCGAGATTTTAAATTGCATTGATTTTTATGCATGGAAAATTTGTTGGATTTTATATTGATATACATTTATTTTTAAAATCAGTTTGAATCTGACTCAAAATTTCGGGATTAAAAACAGTTCTGACCGCACCAAAATATGCAAAATTTCGTATAATTTTTTAACCATGGCCACAATATGGGCTCCAAAAAAACCTTAAGAATTAGCAAATGGGCTGTAAATTATTAGAAAAATGGTAGATGGGCTGTATGCTCTTTTCCACAGGTTTGAGGCTTTCCTAAAAAAAGGCTGACGCACAAGTAGTGATTGTTGGATGTCCATCCAACGGCCGTCGTGCTTCTTCAATCTCTGCTCTTCCTGCTCTAGCCGCTCAAACAAGCGCCGACGGGACTGCCTCCTCCCTCCACCCTGCGGCCGACTGTGCTGCCGCGCAGGCCTCCCCGCCTCACCGTACTCCCATCGCTGGCCTAGCCATCCCTCTACTCACCCACACCTGCTGTTATTCTCCAGCGACGGCAGAGGAACCAGTAAACCCTTGTACAGTCGTACTCCCCTCCGTGTGGGAAACAACTGCCGAGTCTTCCCTGGCTCCGTGTCGTTTCCTTCCTAGGCCTCACCATCGTCCACCGCCCTGGTGCTCTCGGCGCGGCCTGGTCAACGTGGTCAACGACCGACAGGCATATGAAGTGGACTGTACATGGAGAGGCTGACCGCTGGGTCCATGGCCGCACGCAAGGAAATGCCTCCTTATTACGCGCAAAATAATGATTCCTCCACCTGACATCTGGGACCCACCAAAAGGGCCTCCGTATTTCGCGAAAAAAATGTTACCGCCACTGACAGATCGGACCCACCAGCTATATCTTCACACACAAGGAAGTGCCTCCTTATTGCGCACAAAAAAATGAATACTCCCCCTGCTAGCTGGGACCCAGTATAGTGGGAGGCTGACTTGTGGGCCTACTAAGTTGATGAGGACGGAGGTGGTAACCCACAAGTATAGGGGATCGCAACAGTTTTCGAGGGTAAAGTATTCAACCCAAATTTATTGATTCGACACAAGGGGAGCCAAAGAATACTCTCAAGTATTAGTAGCTGAGTTGTCAATTCAACCACACCTGGAAACTTAGTATCTGCAGCAAAGTATTTAGTAGCAAGGTAATATGATAGTAGTGGTAATGGTAGCAAAAGGTAACGGTAGTAAAAGTAATGTTTTTGGTATTTTGTAGTGATGATAGCAATAGGAACGAGAAAGTAAATAAACGAAGAACAGTATATGGAAAGCTCCTAGGCAATGGATCGGTGATGGAGAATTATGTCGGAAGCGGTTCATCATGTAACAGTCATAACCTAGGGTGATAAGGAACTAGCTCCAGTTCATTGATATAATGTAGGCATGTATTCCAAACATAGTCATACGTGCTTATGGAAAAGAACTTGCATGACATCTTTTGTCCTACCCTCCCGTGGCTGCGGGGTCCTTACGGAAACTAAGGGATATTAAGGCCTCCTTTTAATACAGTACCGGAACAAAGCATTAACACATAGTGAATACATGAATTCCTCAAACTACGGTCATCACTGGTAAGTATCCCGATTATTGTCACTTTGGGGTTAACGGATCATAACACATAATAGGTGACTATAGACTTGCAAGATAGGATCTAGAACTCTCATATATTGATGAAAACATAATAGGTTCAGATCTAAAATCATGGCACTTGGGACCTAGTGACAAGCATTAAGCATAGCAAAGTCATAGCAACATCAATCTCAGAACATAGTGGATACTAGGGATCAAACCCTAACAAAACTAACTTGATTACATCATAGATCCCATCCAACCCATCATCGTCCAGCAAGCCTACGATGGAATTACTCACGCACGGCGGTGAGCATCATGAAATTGGTGATGGAGGATGGTTGATGATGACGATGGCGATGGATTCCCCTCTCCGGAGCCCCGAACCGACTCCAGATGAGCCCTCCCGAGAGGTTTTAGGGCTTGGCGGAGGCTCCGTATCGTATAACGCGATGAATTCTTCTCTCTGATTTTTTTTCTCCCCGAAACACAATATATAGAGTTGGAGTTGGAGTCGGAGAGGCACCAGGGGGCCCACGAGGTAGGGGCGCGCCCTAGGGGGGCATGCGCGCCCCCACCCTCATGGACAGGTGGTGGGCCCCCTGGCCTTCATCTTTTGCAGGTATTTTTTATATTTTCCAAAAAGTTGCTCCATGAACACTACAAAAAAAAGACACATCCATGACATTTTGGGTCGAACGAATTTTTTTTTCTGTCATACATATGACACTTCTATGACGATAATTGTGACAAAACCCGGTATCATCATAGATGTGGTGGGCTCCGACTTCTATGACAAAAAATCATGACAGAAAATGGGCTTTTCATCCTGGGTGGGCCAGAGACACAGCTGCATGACATTCTTTGGGCCGTCCATGACGGAAAAAAACCATGGTAGAAGCGAGGGTGAGGAAAATTCCGGTGAGTTCCCGGTTACGGTGGGAGGTCGGGGGCCGAGCGATGCGCGTTTCTCTCGTACACGTACGCGCGTGTGTGTGAGGCGTTGGCTCTAACTGAACCCGAGCAAGGCGTTGGGCTCTTACTGAACCCGAGCGATTGCACTGCAGGCTACGCGTTACTGAACCCGAGCGATCGATCGATGGCTGTTAACTGAACCCGATCGAGCGATTCCTTCGGTACTGCTGCTAACTGAAGTTGATCGATTGGATGAACAGTGAGCGTTGTGCGGGGGGTGGATGAACAGTGAGCGGTGGCGTTGCCTCTGGATGAACAGGACCCCGTGGTGTGGTGGAGGGCTGGATGAACAGTAGACGGTGGAGGGGTGCCCGTGGAGGGGTGGTTGAACATGACCCCGTGGTGTGGAGGGCTGGATGAACAGTAGACGATGGAGGGGTGCCCGTGGAGGGGTGGTTGAACAATAGCCAGTGGAGTAGCGCGTGGTGGAGGCTGGATGAATAGGAACCCGTGGAGGCTGGAGGAGGTCAACGGTAGCCCGTGGAGGCTGGAGGAGGTCAACAGTGGAGATGAACAGTATCCCGTGGAGTCCCGTTTTGCGGTAGACCACACCCCTCCCGATGAACAGGACCCCCGTTTCGACCGTAGGAGGTCCGTTTTGTCCATTTTGCGGTACGCCACACCCCTCCCGATCAATAGGACCCCCATTTCGACCATAGGAGGTCCGTTTCCTCCATTTTGCGGTACGCCACACCCCCTCCCGATCAACAGGACCCCCGTTTCGACCATAGGAGGTCCGTTTCCTCCGTTCTGTGGTACACCAGGCCTCGTTTCCATCGCCTGTTCCATCCAAGCCCTCCCGATGAACATGACCACGCATTCCGTTCCGACCCAGCCGGTTGGCTCCCACGCGTTTCGTTGCCTCCCGATGAACATGATGCATTCCGTTGCCTCCCCATGAACACGAGCATTCCGTTGCCTCCCCATGAACACGACGCATTCTGTTTCCTCCCCATGAACACGACGACGACGCTGTTTCTCCGTTTCGACCAGCCATGTACACGAGCCCTAGCCGTACGTATGCGCGAGTAGGCATTCGAGACCCCGCCCGTATCTACACAGGTCAGCCTCCCAACCGGTGCGCCCCAGATGTCAGTGGGAGGAATCAATTTTTTCGTGTAATAAGGAGGCAGTTGATTGCGTGTGGCCAGGCCAGCGGAGGGAGTAGGGTGGGCCGAGGAAGCCTGTGCGGCATCATAGCGGGCCACAAGAGGAGGGAGCAGGCAGTCCCGCTGGTGCTAGTTTAGGCGGCTGGAGCAGGAAGATCAGAGATTGAAGAAGCACGTCGGCCATTGGATGGACATCCAACAGTCACTGCTGCTAGAATCGTGTGTTCACTAACAAAGCCTTGCGTAAACAAGTCAGCCTCGAAATCTGTGGCGTGTACAGCCCATTTGCTATTATTTTTATAATTTTTTACTCATTTTCTAATTCATATGAAATTTATTGCAGCCCGTTTTCCATTTTTAGAATTGCTGGCCATTTTCTGGTCAGTACCAGGGTAAAAAAATTAACTAAATATGTGGGAAGTTTTGAAAATTCCCAAATTTTTGCTGGGGGACGAAATATTCTTAATCCAAAAATTAATAGCCATACTAAAACAAATTTGAAAATAAATTAGTACTATGTCATGTTAAATCCAATGAAATATGTATAAGATATCAGTGAAGAACAAAAACAAAAAAAGAAACTTATGTCCCATTTGCTATAATTTTTTTTGGAATTTTCAACCCCTTATGATATTATTTTTAACAGACATTGACCATACTCTTAAACCAGGCCAGAATGCATCCCTCGTCGTCTTGAAAGATTTGCAGCCCAGTAATTCAGAGAAAACAAATAGGCCTAGCTTGGGTATTCTTCAAAAAGAAATACTGGGCTACCTATTTTCCCAAAGAACTGGTGCATGAGCATTTAGCTTTATTTATTTATTTACTTATTTATGTTTAGGGGACCATGAGCATGTACCTGGGCCGGATTCATGTGAGAGCCTCCCTTCCAGTTAATTATGGGCTTCTCTATTGGGCCTTCATCAGTGGGCTGCATGTTATCAACAAGTGGAAAATGTGTTCCGTACGAAAAATAGTATGCGCTATGTATGGTACGGGGCACTAAAGATCGAACCATGCAACTACTTCCAAAACATTGTGTTTGTCATTCTAACAACACATTTATTCAACCAACAGACAAAATATACTACGGATTGTACATTGAAAACAGCAGCAGCCAGGGCTGGGGGTGCAATAGAAGCAGTAAGCAGGCCAGAAGAGTGAAGACGCAGCGCTCTCTTCCAAACCAAACATCAGCCATCATTACAAAAGGGCTACCCAAAAAGAACAAGTGTATGCATCAAACTAAATAAAGATCCTACTACACCAAGTGTATGCATCTAACTAACTGGCTCAGTTAGACGTTACTATGTATTAAGCTGTGGAGATTGGCTGATGGCTTGAACCAGATGGGTGCCTGACGGGGGAAACTCCAGCCAGCAGGTCGAAGTCTGATACTTGCGACCCTCTCTCCTACTTTGGGCTATAGACCGTGGCGGCACATATCAGGGTATGGTGCATGCAGAGACGCATGGTACACTGTGTACACACAGTTTTGCCTGATGAACGAAACCGTGTTGCCATCGTGATCCTTGCCATCGGTTATCTCCTGTTTAATCGGATAATTCAGTCCGACAAACAGAGAGCGTGTACCAAGGCTACATACCAGCCTCCAGTAAACAATTCATGAAGGTCCAGAGAAGTTGGGATCCTGCTCAAAGACCTTGCAGTGACTGTGATTGTATTCCACGAAAAACACGTCTGGTATGTGCGAACGATCATCAATCTTTCGCCATCGTCTGATCGAGCCAGGAACCACCTACAACTGCCATGCCGCTTTTCTTTGAAAGATTCTGGGATTAGGAAGGTTAGGGACACCAGGCGGCCTACAACATCATATCAAGTTGGAGTCAAATAAAAAGGGCTCTTGATTCAGTCAATCTTAAGAACAACATGTTATGAACATGAATATTTTTTCAGCAAATGTTGACAGTAATATAAGCAAGCCATCATGATATCATACGAAAGTAACATACTGTTGTAACAGCCGTTTGTAGCGATGACTGGACTAGGCCAGCAATACGTCCATCCATAGAAGGAGTCGACAGCGTAAATGAAGCCCTTGTGTTCAATGGCATCAGAGAACCATGGAGGATGTATGATCCTGCGATGGACGTGCAGATTTATCCACTTATCGCAGTGACCTGTCAGATAGGCGAGACCGCGGTTGAAGAATGCAATTAGCCTGAAGTCTTTATAATTCGCAGATCTTGTGGGCACTTGGTAGATTACAACCTTGAGCAAATCAAACTTGGTATCATGTTGGCTACTATAGGATTCCGAGTATTCTGGGCTGCGGTGCCAAAGCAATGCAGTGTTAATCGAAGGAAGGGGGATCAATCGCCGGGTGTAGACCTCCACGAGCATCCAGCTACCGCGATCATCGACGAGCACCATCCAAGACATGTTCATGCCGACCCAGTACATACCGTTAATGTAGTTGAGGCTGACGGGGATCGGATCGCAGTCAAGGGGGTTGATGCTCGCCACCCTATGATTGTTATGCTGCGTGACACGCCATTTCTGAAGATCAGGCGGCATCAGCAAGCAAGGAGCTGGCTTAAAAAGCTCCGGCCTGAAGGCTTTGAGTAAACGGTACAGCCCCGACGAGCATGCGGCGAGCGGCATGGTATTGAGATTGTCCACACGCGAAACAATGAGCTTGATTACCTCTGTGGGGAGCGAATTCTAGCCACTCTTTCGGTGGACGCTGCTCAGTTCTGCCATTGTTAGTGCTTGGGTTTCGGACAAGGGGGGAGGCACCTTAGCGGGGATGGAAGATTGGACATGATTATGTGCAGACAAAGATGGAGAAGCGAATATGTGCCGCGGGAAGTGGACAGGTGATGATGACTACAGCATGCCGCTTGACTTACGAGACACATACTAGCAGCGTAGGGTCATGTCGATGACAGACAACTTGCTTGAGTGATCACAGTACTAGTACTCCCTACAGTGTTATGCCCTAACTTGCTTGAGTAGAGTAGTAGAGTAAGACTCTGCTCTACTACTAGCACCGGAGGAGTAGTATATTCTAATCTAAAATAGTTACTAACTTCAATGCCCGAGCATGGAATGACTACGAACCGTGCTCAAAGATCGTGTCTACGTGGTGTTTGGACATGGGCAACAACCTCAACGCCAACGGTGCTGCTCCCGTTGCACCGTATGTGTTTCTGTCCTTCCTGTTCGAAATCATGGTAGAATTCATGATTTATTTTGTGCTTATTCAGATTAAATCTCGTAGTAACTTTCTCATATATTCAACTGGCGCAACGTCCCCTACAGCCACTCCCATTTCATGGATGGCCTGGTCGATGCCTCCAAGGAGCCCTTCGTCCACTGCTATGAGTGCCCGGTGCCGTTTTGTGGCTCACCGGCGGACATGGTGCATCACCTCACGGATGCGTGCAGCGGTCACTGCTGGCCCTTGGCGGAGAACATCAAGTACGAGACGTGCTACCCGTTCACCATGCCGGAGTCGCTGGAGGATCGACGTGAGAGGGAGGGGGAGGAGATAGCGATGAACATGAACGTGAGGGGAAGGAGATAGCGATGTCATGGGAGGCGTAGTATTTACACCGAGCAATGGCACACCTACGTAAGATATGGACTGAGCTGCACTGACTTAACTACAGGTCCAGTTGCGTCACTGACATGTGCGCCAGACCCCTGTTGGGCCCATATGTCAGTGACCCAATGCACCTGCAGTTAAGTAACAGCTACATGGGCATATTTGTTGGAGTAAATTACGGGGGAGCGAAGGGGTGGAAATATTGCTAGTCACAACGGATTGGACGAGCGTGGGGGGAGGAGAGTCATGCATGCAGATTCTTTCACACGGGGTGGAGTGGTGGGACCGCCGAAGGGAGAAGGAGAGTTTGGCAGGCATATAGTTTCCACACATGGAGAGGAAAAGATTTGGAGACGAACGAGCTTCCTGCAGGTATGGGGAGCGATGCATAATAAGTCATCTTGCATGTCGGGCTAGGTATAGTCTCAAGTCATTAAAAACATACACGCCCCACACATGTTCATATTTCAAGGTGCACTAAATTATTGCATGCGATGATTAAGGCTGGCCATAATGGTGGTATCTTAGCTGGTATCATGCACACGGGAATAGCAAACATGCTGATGTGGCAAAGAATTAAAGAAGAGAGGGGTTAGAGTAACTAGTGTTCATGCATGCATTGGTAAACACATTTTTTTGTGAAGAACAACAGCACTCGTTGAGTACTTTTGCATACTTCAAAAACTATTCTACCGCCTCTACTATCTTGCTAAGAGTAGGTGAAATTTTTGAATCGAGCCCTTTAAACTAGAAGGGAGGTACTGGTACTCTAATAGCTAACCTTGTTGTGATGACAAGATAGGACATGGCACGCACCTGGACGGAGGAATTAGTTTGCATTGTGCATTTAAGTTTTGTTTGAAGTCAATGTACCTCTACTTTCACCAGACTTATAGAAAAATGTGTCAACATTCACAATGTGAAATCAATATTTTTACACTCATTATAAAACGTAGTTCTTATACTCATTATAATTAGTATTGTAGATATTGATATCTTTAGTATAAATTTGGTCGTGGGATTTCATTGATGCCTGTCAAAGCATGGAGGAAGCGGAGCTTAGGGCTTGCATTGTCGGTCTCTACATAGGTATTTCTCTTCATAATCCTGTAATTTTAGAGACTGATTGCACTTTTGTGGTAGCGTCTCTTGCATCGGGGGACTATGACAGGTCTGATATGCGTGACCTGAACATGAAAGTGTTGAGCATCTCGAAGTTGATCAACAATCTTCAATTGTCAAAGATTAGCCGTTCGGCCAATAAGGTGGCACACTTAATCGCTAAGTATAGCTTTGACAATAGATTAGATGGTATTCTTGTAAATAACGTACCGCCCTGTGTGGTGAATATTGTATCGAATGAGTGTACTGGTGTGGCTGGTTAATTAATATAAGGTGGTGTTCAAAAAAAGTATAAATTTGGTCAAACACTTTGCAAATGGTTGATGGGAGTAAAAAGGACCAGAGGGAGTATCATGCATGAGGAGTAGGCAAAAAAATTGCTTGTCTAAAAAAGGCAAAAAAAATGCTCATTTATAGCCGGTCGAATTCTCAAAAGGCGTGACCGCGTGAGGGAGGCGAAGGTCGTGGGATGCGCGATGTTTGACGGAATTAAGTGAAGTTACATCCACGCGTCGGCATGGCGTGCGAACAGGCAGAAGCTATACCATCAGGCCTACGATATGGGTCTAGTAGACATGACATCTAGTGGGTCCTGCATAGTTCTCGAGAACTCTTTGGGGCCTTGCAGCCGTTTATCCACCGGGCAAGCCAGAAACCCCACGCCGTTCGCACGCCCTACTTGTCCCCGTCTTCTACCTTACAACAGTTCCCTCCCAGTCGTCCCGTCCTTTCACATTAGTTCGCTCCCAATTTTTTTTGCCGGGTACAACAGTTAAACTTCTCCTAACCCTCCTCCAAAATCCATGGCCTCCCAAATCTCCATGGTCGCCGCTGAGTACCAGGTTAGAGCCATAACCGGCGATCAGTTCATCGTCATCTACACACGTGGATCCGAGATGGTGAAAGCATGGCTTGCTCGCTTCCTACGCATGTTCAACAGTTCAAGGGATGAGTGGGTTGCTGGGCTAGATGTTGAGTACACCACAGTCCTGGGACGAGAGAAGGATCTAAAGGACGAAGTGAGGAAGAAGCCTGCCGTGATCCAGGTTTGCGTACATAACGTTTGCTTGGTCTACCACATATGCCATGCCGATGTTGAGTGCCAGGATTTTAAGAACTTCCTCAAGGACGAAACAGTGAAATTCGTTACTGTAGGCTTTAAGAACGACAAGGATGTCCTGCGTCGGATAGGTCTCGTTGTAGGCCAGCCCTTCAATCTCTAGAAGGCAAGCCTGGTGTCCTCCTCTCAACCTTCAATACTGACCCTGGCAGCAGCCATGATTGATCCTTCATACGCTAAACTGAATAAACCTCATCACGAGTTTCATCATGCATGGGAGTCAAAGACATTAGATGAAGATCACATCCTGTACGCAGCAATGGATGCCTACCTTTGTTTAAATATCTACAAGGGTTGGATGAAGAAGCAGAGCCCAGTGTCCGGTTCAAGCAAAGAAGCCTCGGCGAAGAGGAAGAGGAAGAGGGACGAGGACGAAGTCGAGGACGTGGACTCGGACTCCGAGTAGGTGGCAGTGTCGTCGCTCATGCTGGTTCTACTACAGTGTCAAGTGGACTAGTTGCTTAGTTTATCTTCAAGGGTGTGTCGTGCTGAGGCCCCAGTAGAACTATGTTTATGTTCTTTCTCATTATTTGAACTCTTTAGTACGTATAGTAGTACTAGTACTATGTATTACTACTGTTCTTCTTGCAGTTGGTACTACTACTCGTATCTTCGTGTTCCTATTGTACTTAATACGTTCGTACTAGTAGTATAATTTGGGTCAGTCGATTTGTGAAAGAAGTTTGACGGAGCGAAGGAAGAAGACGGCAGAAGAGGTGGAAGAAGCCCTTCTAGCCATCCATGTTGTATCAAACGGCTCACATGAGTCAACTGACCCAAATTGCTCCTTCAGATTGCAGGATCCACGTAGCATTCAAGGTCTCGAAGGTAGATTCCGCATCCGCACCCGGTTTGCGGGCTCGACGCACGTGCAACCGGCTTCCGCCGCGACAGACACCATGCGCGCCTCCTCAGCGCGGCCAGAGACCACAATGACACGGTATTTCCTCCTTGCCGGCGTGCTAGAGCACGCGCTCGTCCTCCTCTTCGTACGCTGCGTGCATAGACGCGGCTCCACCAGCTGCTCGCGTGCTTGGCAACGCGGAGGCATCACGAGGAGGGACTGCAGACGACGTGAGCGGGCGAGCCTTCGGCTTCATGGCACAGGGATGGCGGCGAAACAGCGGTGATGGGCAAGAAATTGTTGGCCGGAGCAGGCGGGCGCCGGTATGCGCAACGGCGGCGGCATATTAATGAGTGCGTGTGTGGGAGCTTACTTTAGTTTTATATATATAAGGTTGGTCAAACTTAAAAGAAAACCATACTAGTACACGTAAACATTAGACTTAGCGCTCGCGGTATCTTTTTCACTCAGGACTGGGTATCCATGCCAGGTGTTATACCGGTAGCTTCAGGTGGTATTCATGTTTGGCATATGCCGGCTCTGACCGAAATCTTTGGGGACGATTCTGTATTACAATTTGGTGGAGGAACTTTAGGACATCCTTGGGGAAATGCACCTGGTGCAGTAGCTAATCGAGTGGCTTTAGAAGCCTGTGTACAAGCTCGTAATGAAGGGCGCGATCTTGCTCGCAAGGTAATGAAATTATCCGAGCAGCTTGAAAATGGAGTCCTGAACTAGCCGCAGCTTGTGAAGTATGGAAGGCGATCAAATTCGAGTTCGAGCTGGTAGATACTATTGATAAGTAGATAAAACTAAAGATAAAGAAGAGAAGGTAGCAGCGCTTTTATTAGTTAGTACCAAACCCACGATACGGAATCATGTGCAAGCGCGTGAACCGTGGCCGCGCGGTCGATCGAACGGTGCGTCACCGTGTCGTGCTCGAAGGACATCCACCGAACCTTTTTGTGTGTGTGAAAAAAATGCTCGAATATTACTCAACTTTTTTTCCTGTGAAAGTTCTTGACACTTCAATATTTCCATATATTTGAATTTAGCTCCAGTTCGTGTTTATTTGGATTTGGATGTTTTAGGTGCACCCTAGTTTTTTAATACTGATTTTGTGTGTGTGACTGAGAGAGAACGTGTGTATGTGTCCATATGTGTGTTGTGGCGGAAGGGCAATGTGGAGACGGTGTGCGTGTGATACAGACATAGAGAGGTGTGAATGTGCAAATGATCATGCATGAGTGAGACATAGACAGATGGCGATACATTGTGTATACATGAGAGAACGGTCTTCTAGTTTAGGGCCTGTTTGGTTCCAATAAGTCACCTGACTTATAAGTCAGGTGACTAAAAATCAGTGACTTATAAGTCATGCCTATTTGGTTGTCATCTGACTTATAAGTCACCTGACCACACCTTCCCACCTTGTTTTTTAATGTAAAGGTGATGGGACCCATGTAAAAAGGGGTCACTTATAAGTTTTAAGTTGGGGTGGAGCGACTTATGACTTATAAGTTGGGGTGACTTATAAGTTGGGTCTGTTTGGCAAAATAAGTCACTTTTTGCACATTTCGACTTATAAGTTGGTGACTTTTTTGGAACCAAACATGGCCTTACTTGTGTGTGTGTGTGTGTGTGAGAGAGAGAGAGAGGGGGGGGAGAGAGAGAGACAAAGAGAGGAGCATCCATAACACAACAACCATCTCTCTCGATTCATCCGTCCCTCGCACGGTCGCATGCAACACATGCATCAATGCGCACATTTTGACACCCTCACCCGGCCCCTGCCCACCTTAAGGCCCGCACAATCTCTTCATGAATACCCATTTCTCTCCTTATGTTTGTTTTGTCTCAATATCTGACACACACGCACACACACCCAAGCACACAATTCATCCCCATCCAAGGTTATACGGCAACCACTCTCGCTTGTGCTTCTTTGCACCCCAACATGCACAACACCTCAATCTTCAAAGAGGGCATCGAGCAGATCGAAGACGGCGACCACACCGCGCTAGATAAATGCGGGGTCATTTGGAAGCAGGGTGATGTGACGACGGCTGACTGACTCCTCGCCCCACCCTCTCTCTCTCTCTTGCACAAAATTCCCAATCCCTCTCTCCCCGCACAAAATTGTCAATCCCTCAACCCACGAGATCCTTCCCCTCTCGTCCATGTTTTTCCAGCTCTCTCATCAAACATGTTGTCTCTTCTCCTTCCACGTATACAGAATCCAGATGCACATGCATCTCATGTATATTACATGTATCCATCTTTCTCACAAACCTAACTTCTTCCTCTCTCTTTCTCTCTCTATCTCTCTCTCTATCTCGTTAGGTTTGTCTCCTACTCTCTCGTCCACATACATACAATCTTTCCTGCCCTATCTGCTCCATCTTCAAAAGCTCTCTCTGCATGTTTCATTCACACATTGGGATATGTCAAAATGTTGCTTCTATACTGGCTGATGTAGAGTTATGGTTGTTTTTGTTGCATCCTACAAAGTAATAACTATGAAATGCATTTAGATTCTCATTTGACTGGGATTATGTGAGTTTGAGCATGTTGTGAAGTACTATAGACCTTGTATACATCTTGGGATTCCATAATGATTGTAACTATTTAATTGTATAGACCATTACATTCGAAGTCAATAGCCTAATATATTTATTTCACAATTTCAACAAATGATTAGTTCACTACAAACTAAGAAAACAAATGTGTACTCCCTCCATTTTTATTTAAGTCCGCGTATTAGCATTGGTCAAAGTCAAGTTTTGTAAACTCTCAGAAAGCTTAGAACAAAAAATATTAACATATACAATAACAAATAAATACCATTAGATTCATTATTGAATGTACTTTCACATCATACATATTTGTTATGGTAAATATTTATAATTTTTTTATAAACTTGGTCAAACTTTAGGAAGTTTGACTTCGGTCAAACCTAATATGCAGAGTTTACTACTACTACTCGCTAGTTGCTTAGCCGAATCACTCAACACGCCACACGGGGAGTCCAGTGTCACAAAATTTTGAGGTCGGCAGGAAAATCTCCCGCGACCCTGATTCGAGCAGTGGGAAGTTACCATCATAGCCTTCGGAACAGGCCTACGGATGACGCTTGGTAGGGGGTTGTTTTCGTAACTTCAGGTTCACCCTACCCAGCCAACCCCACCCCGGCACCCAGAGTAGTACACCTGAATACTCCCCATTTTCTATCCCCACCGCGAAATAGACTTCTCCACGACACCACAGCCTTCGTGCTCCTCCCCTTTACATCGGCGCACTCGTCCACCACAGTGCATCTGCCTCATCGACGACCTCGTACGTCGCACTGGAGCCGGTCCACCGTCGTCGTCGTACAAGGAGCCTCTTCCCCGGCATCGTCTTCCACGGTCTCAGATCTGCTTCCCGGAAGCTGACACCAAGCGCAGAAGTACCACCGCGTGAACAATGAGCTGACTCCCGTTACCGACCATGACTCATAGAGGCCGCCGCGACCATCATTCTCCTCCTCGATTGGTAATGTGTGTATTGAATCACTTAGCAGTACATGTACAGTTCCAATTTTGTTCATACCTACCCTTCAAATTTCCTGGCTGCTACTGTTACCGTAAAAGTAATTGGTTATAGCCTCCATTGTCCAACAAAATATCAACTTGTAATTGTGCATCGCTCCTGTATCGCATTGTGCTTGGGTAGGTTTTTCATCTGCAACCAGTAGTGTGGCAAATGATGGAAATTTTTTTAGAACTAGAAAGATGCCCATACGTTCCACGCATCAAGATGCATTTTTATGAGTAGTTTATCTTGTGGGAGAAAAGGATGAACAAGGGAAGGCCTTATTTGCAAATCTGGAGAGGGGTATGGGTATCTTTTTGCAAAATTCCCATTTGTTTCCTTCCTATCTGTCAGATATAAATCGGACGGCCTATATTGCAAGAAAAAAGTATAGAGAAAAAAAGTAGATAGTAAAGAAAGTAGAGATAAATATTAAATATTAAATATAAAATAAATATAACAGTAGAGAAGAGAGTAGAGATAGCATGTTGAGATTTTTAAAGCGCCGCACGTTGCGATTCTGTTGGAGATGCTCTAACATGGCAGACGAGTGCTTTAATGTTGCCCACAAGATGCGCGAGTATTACTAGTAGTGTATTTTTCTTGCCATGCTGAGATTTTAAAACCACGAGTGCTAACATGCAGAGGAGCAATAAAGACCAAACACGGGATATTCGGGACATCTTCAAGGAGTGTGGCAAGTAAAAGAGGAGTTGCACCAAACTTGTAAAACAAGCTTTGGTAAGTAACACCCTTTCAATTACTTTCGTGTAGCCTCGTGTTCTTCGATGTGTATATGTTGTAGTTTCTGTTTCTCTTAAGCGTGGTGTTCTTCGATGTGTAATAAGAAGGGTCTTAATCGTCCTAATGCTTTTGTTTTTAGCTTGATGTAGGAAGTGGGTGTTCTCACCTTGTAGTCTATTTTCATTTATTTTTCCTTTTGAATTCACTTCTCCGAGTTCTGTTTATCTGGCTTCTACTAAATGGATCTGGGTTGCTTTGAGTATTGATCTAAAAAAGAAGTAACTTCATGTCAGGATGCAGTTCCTACGAGGAGGGAAGTATGGTCAACCTCGAGATCATGTTTCCAAAATGAGGCTGGATTACACACAAGGTGCCAGTTCCCTAATGATGCTGGATTAGACACAAGGTGCAAATTCCCAGATGATGCTGGATTACACACAAGCCAGGTGGAGTCGTCAGTTGTTCGTGTCCACGTGGCATTAGTAAAGGCTGAAAGAAAGCGTGTAGCAGCCCTTGAGAATGTAGCTGAGTTCCTGAAGAAGCGAAAAGAGCAGTTAGATGCTCTCTTCACCCAAGCCAAATAAGAGATGGAAGAAGCCAGAAATAAGCTAGCAGAGGCAGAGCAGGCTAGGCGTCTCCTGCTATCTAAAAATGTTGTTAATACAAAATTTCCTTCATAATAGCTAGGTTCAAATGTTTATCCAGTCAGCATGCCTGTTGTGATGTCCGTGCATCTACTGATGTGGCACAAAATGTATTTTTTTCGGGTCATGTAATAAAAGCAATTACTTTCCAAACAATAACAGACGAAGCATTGGACATGGTATAGTTCATGCGCAAGCCCGACATTCCAAGTTCAACTTCCACATCAAACTCATGTTCACAGATATCTGCACATTCATACATAATGTCCACAACCATGATTCACTCCAAAGCCAAAAAAATGTGAGGAGAGTTATAAATAAAGAAAATCCTCTACTAGTTCCTGCTACCAGTGCGAGCACAACAAGTCAAGACCATGCGTAAATTAATTATATTTTAGTCATTTTTTGTGTTCTAAAATGCCTGCCAGCTCGCGGAAGGACGTGTTGCCGGCACACGCGCAGATTCAATGAAGGCAGGTGGGGCAGTCTTAAGCTGGTTACACACGGCGAGGAGGCGTGCTCGGCCGGGCTTGCAGCGAGTGCGGCCCACTTGGCCGGCGCGCCGGTTCAATGCCTGCGCTATGAGAGGTCGCGTCCGTGTCAGAGCAATTACGCGGCGAGGAGGCTTGCTCAGCTGACTATTCCTACAAAGGTGCTCCACCAGGTACCCGGTACCCGCGAATGCAGCAATCGTGCACCTAGGGTTTTAGGGTTTATTTGTTAACGTCGCCTTTACGTAACACTCATGTGTACAAGACAGCGAGAGGCCGACATGCGTGCGTGCGCATCTTCTCTTCATATATGTACTCCACCGTTTGTCTGGTGTCCAAAAAATTATAATAACTACTAGCAATGTGCCAATGCGTTGCCACACGATCAAACTAGATTAATACATATTCACCGATTTGATAGAAAAAAGTATACTTTTGAAATATGTATATCACTAAAAATATGTTATGTTTCACTCAAAATATATTCCTTTGGCGGTTTTGATGAGATAAGAGAGGAATGTTGTTGGTTTCAAGATTCGAGAAGTGGTATATGTCTAATTTCTACTCTTACTAGCAAGATGCTCGTGCGTTGCACGGAACATCAAGATCTTGTGGGAGAAAAGGATGAATGAGGGAAGGCCTTACCTGCAAATGTGGTGAAGAGTGCGGGTAAATTGCCATATTTTCCTTCCTATCCGTCAGATATAAATTGGACGACCTACATTGCAGGATGGCAGGCCCACCATCATCACCAACTCTATTTTTTATCCCTACTCTTATAAAAAGCATTATCGGTGATGATCGTGTGCCTGCCATCCTGCAATATAGGTCGTCCGATCTATATCTGACGGATAGGAAGGAAACTATGGCAATTTTGCAAAAAGATACCCACACCCCTCTCCACATTTGCAAATAAGGCCTTCCCTCGTTCATCCTTTTCCCCCACAAGATAAACTACTCATACAAATGCATCTTGATGTTCCGTGCAATGCATGGGCATCTTGCTACTTGTTGCAAAAAGCCCATGTGTGTGTGAGAGAGAGAGTGGGAGTGGAGGAGGACGGAGTGCATGTGTGACAAAGACACAAGGAGTGTGTGTGTGGTAGGTATCAGCTTAAAATGAGGTGATAGTGTGTGTGTGCACGATCGAGAGGGCGTGTCTCAAGAAGGGAAGAAAATCTACATAGATACAAGGAGCGGGAGAGAGACATGTATGCGATGGTGGAAGCACGAGTGTGCGGGTGTATAAACCTATCTAGAGGCTAGCTAGTCGATGAATGTTTGTGAGAGAAATACGAGTCGGGGTGCGAAAGCGAGAGTTTTGTGTGTGAGAGAGAGACGGTAGTCGGGAAGGGGAGTGGAAGCAGGAGTTGTGTGTGTGTGTCTATGAGAGAGAGAGGAGATGGTAGTCGGGGTTGTCTGATCGGTAAACAAATGAATAATGTCAGTCTGGGATGGGGACGAAAAGGAGACCGCAACAAATGTTGTGTCTACAGGAGAGAGAGAGTAATTTTAGTGGTATGAGTCATATGTAGAGACATATAGGGTGTGTGAGAGAATCCCATAGAGTGAAAGACAAAGGGAAAGACAGTGGAGACTGTGTGTGTGGCGGTGAAAAAGAAAGCTTAGGTACGGAGTGATACCAGAGAACAGTAGAGACGTGAGAGATAATGAAAACCGTGTAATGTATAATGATAGGGAGAGTGTGACACTTCTCAAGGGAGACATAGAGAGACCATGTTTGCGAGGATAGGAGAAACATGAAGTGAGTGTGCGGGTGAGCTGGAGAAAAGAGAGTGCTAGCTACCTGAAGGAGCATGCATGCAAGAGAGATGGGCGTGAAAGGAGTGAAGAAAAAAGGGATTCAAATATTTGAATTCGAGATGATGATACATGTAATCCATACTCGAACCAAAATTGATCTGTCAAACATGCATACTCATATGAATTCACGCACATCTATGTTATTTAATATGTAGATATTACTGATCCATACATTTCAGTAGAACATAATTTGGTTAAAAAAATTCGAATTCAACCTTAAGATTTCGAGATCGTTGTATTTGTAAATCATATTATACATATAAAGGAGCAGAATTCTTTGTTGTGCTTTTGAAAGTATATATAAAAAAATGATGTATATAGAATGTAATTCCAATTGAAAATGGATCCCGCCCGAAAAAAATAGAATACAAAAGGGATTCGAATTGAGTTGGCACGGTAAACGTGCACTCCGCAAAATTTGAACGAAGCGGGGAAAGTCGCAGTTACCGCCTGAAACCAAAATCTGCGAGATGGAAATCACTACTTCCTATCCCTGTCGCGCAAAGCCTATCTACTGGATTTCTATAGGTTTCGATAGGTGTAGGTTTGTAATTTCACCCAAACGTGACGTAACCGCCTCTCACCCGGATTCATACACGATGGGCGCCAAAACACAGTGTGTCCTCGTCACTACTAGGAAAAGGGCTATAGATGGAAATGACACTAATGGCGCACCAGACATGTGGTGTGCCATTACTATATACTAATGGCGCACCAGGCACATGGTGCGCCACTAGTAACAAAATGTTTTTTTTCATTTTTTCAAACATACTAATGGCGCATTCGGGCAGAGTGCGCCATTAGTAGTTAGAACTACTAATGGCGCACCAGCCATAGAGTGCGCCACTACTGTATTTTTTTTACTTTTTTGCAAAACTACTAATGGCGCACCGTTGCATAGTGCGCCATTACTAGTTTAAACTAGTAATGGCGCACTGTGCCACGGTGCGCCATTAGTATAAAAATTATTTTTTTACTTTTTTGCAAAACTACTAATGGCGCATGTCTGTTTGGTGCGCCAATAGTATGTTGGGTTACTAATGGTGCATGTCTCTGTGGTGCGCCATTAGTAACCTGGGACCAGCTAGATATTTTTGGATAGCCACACCTACACACTCACTTTCCCCACTTCATTCCCCCCACCTCCTTCTCTAAGCTTGTCGGCTGCCTCCTCCTCCTCACCTCATTTGCACCATAGATTCATCAAAATTAAGTGTTGAAATTACCTTTTTTGATAGGTAAGTAAGGGGAAAGCTATCTTCATGTTGTAGATCTACTTTTTTTCTCCCTAGCTCGCTCCAACAATGTGCACATGCACTTTTTGTGGCCTAGCTAGATCTATGCATGTTTGTGGTGTTGCATATGTTTGTGGTGTTGCATATATGTTTGTGTTTGCAGGTACCGGTATTTGAAATGCGATAGTTGCCAATATTTTGCCGGAATGTTGATTCATTTCCGTTTCGGCGAGAATTTTGGCACTATGCATTCTTTTTGGTCCTATTTTTAGGGAAAGTCATGCCAAATTTTTTCTTGGTTCTAAAATATCGTTTTGCTCTACCCCGCAGGCGACCATGGTCCGCACGATGACCGAAGGCATCGTGAATAGGTTTTTGAGCTCCGCGAAGGCCGAGATGCTTCAAAAGAACGAGACGGAGATAAGATGTCCGTGTCGAAGATGCAAGCTGAAGAGCCTTATTGCGGACCCGGATTCCGGGCAGGTGCGGGACCACCTGCTCTTGCGTGGTTTCATGGATGGCTATCGGTGGCAAGGTGATGAAGATGACTATGAAGTCGTCCATGGGGGCCGGGCAAGAAATGAGGAAGGGCAGCAAGACAACCACCGCGGCTCGGGCGGGCGAGAAGACGAAGAATCTCCAGGACATGATCACGACGGTGATGCTGTACACAGTCATCATGTAGAAGATGCCGGACATGATGATGAGGAAGATGCCGGAGCAGACGAAGGGCATGATCATGAAGATCTAGATGCCGGAGGAGCAGACGACGATGGACCATCGATGGGCTGGGTGCAGGACCCTCATATTCAAGAGCTGCTTCTCAAGCAGACGGATAACGCAAGAGCTGCCGCCCGAGAGAAAGCCAAGCTGGATCAACTGGAGATAGACGCGGTTACTCCATTGTATGAAGGATGCAGACCCGAGGATACCCGCCTGAAAGTAACGCTCATGGCTTTGGAGATGAAGGTAAAACACAAAATGACCGACGCATGCTTCGACGAGAACATGTCATTCTGGCACGAACGTCTTCCCAAGGGGAACAAGTGCCCGACCAGTTTCGAGGAGGCGAAGAAAGTCGTGTGTCCTCTGGATTTACCGCACGTGAAATACCATGTGTGCATGAACAATTGCATCATTTATCGGGGCGAGCACGCGGAGTCTACCATATGTCCGGTGTGCGGCGTCACTCGATACAAGAAGAGGAAGAAAGCTCCTCGAAAAGTGGTGTGGTACTTTCCGATCACTCCTCGTCTGCAGCGGTATTTCGCGGACCCTAAGGTAGCAAAGCTCCTGCGTTGGCACGCGGATAGGGAGGAGAAGAAGCGAGAAGATGACGCAAATGATCCGGAGATAAATAAAAAAGACAAGATGCTGAGTCACCCTAAGGATGGGAGCCAGTGGCAAGCGTTGAACTTCGAACACCCAGAATTTGGGAAGGATCCAAGGAACATCGTGCTGGGCGCGAGCACCGATGGAGTCAATCCGTTTGGCAGCCAGAGAAGCACACATAGCACCTGGCCTGTGTTTGTGTGGATGTACAACCTTCCCCCCTGGTTGTGCATGAAGAGGAAGTACATTCACATGAGTATGCTAATTGAAGGGCCGAAACAACCAGGGAACGACATCAATCTGTATCTGGGGCTGCTGAAAGAGGAGCTAGACACGCTGTGGAAAACGCCAGCCAATACGTGGGACGCCGCAGAGAAAGAATATTTCCCTATGAGAGCCGCACTGCTCACGACGGTGCACGACTATCTCGGTTACGGATATCTCGCGGGGCAGGTGGTCCACGGATTTTCTGGATGCGTCAGGTGCATGGATGACACAACGTATCGCCAGCTAGGTAGAGATCCCGGGTCTTCGAAAACCGTGTTCATGGGACATCGAAGGTGGCTTCGTGACGATGACCCATGGAGGAAACGCAAGGATCTGTTCGACGGTGGAACCGAACTCCGAAGACGCCCGCGTACGAGGAGCAGCGAGGAAATAGACGGGCTGTTGAAAAATTGGAAAGATTGCCCACTGCCGGGAAAGAAGCAAAAGGCGCCAGAGCCAGGAAAGAAGCGAAAGGCGCCAGAGCCGCTGCTGAAGGTATGGAAAACGAGGTCTGTTTTCTGGGACTTGCCGTACTGGAAGATCCACCGTGTGCCTCACAGCCTTGATGCCATGCATATCACGAAGAACGTGTGCGAGAGTCTGCTTGGTACCCTGCTCAACATGCCAGAGAGGACCAAAGATGGGCCGAAAGCAAGGGCAGACTTGAAATCAATGGGCATCAGGCAGGAGCTTCACGCTAATGATGATGATGATGATGATGATGATGAGGCGAAGCAGGACACAGAAAGTCGTCGCAAAGGCAAAAAGGCCAAGAAGACCGGAAATGACTACCCTCCCGCGTGCTTCACTCTAAGTCAGGAGGAGATCGAGCAGTTTTTCACCTGCCTCGTAGGAGTAAAACTTCCTTACGGTTACGCGGGGAAGATAAGCAGATACCTAGACCCAGCGAAGCAGAAGTTCAGCGGGATGAAGTCTCACGACTGTCACGTGCTGATGACGCAGATACTTCCAGTTGCAATCCGTGGGATCATGGACGCGCACGTCCGTGAAACGCTATTTGGCCTATGCAACTTTTTCGACGTCATCTCTCGGAAGTCGGTTGGCGTGAGGCAACTCAGAAGGCTACAGGAAGAGATCGTGGTGATACTATGCGAGCTTGAGATGTACTTCCCGCCCGCATTCTTCGACGTTATGGTGCATCTGCTGGTCCATATCGTGGAGGATATCATCCAACTCGGGCCGACGTTCCTGCACAGCATGATGCCGTTCGAAAGGATGAATGGTGTCATCAAAGGATACGTTCGCAACATGTCACGTCCAGAGGGAAGTATAGCCAGGGGCTTTCTGACCGAAGAGTGCATCTCCTACTGCACGAATTATCTAGGCATCGAGAACCCCGTTGGTCTGCCCGTCAACAGGCACCTCGGCAGGCTCGCTGGATGGGGTCACCGTGAGGGTCGCCGCGAAATGCATGTCGACTTCGAGGGTCGACTCGCCGACTTTGAAAGAGCAAACCTAGTCGCGCTACAACACATAGACGTGGTCGATCCTTGGGTGGTAGAGCACAAAACCTTTATTGAGAAGACGTACAATGACCGAGGCCAACAGAGGACGGACGGAGATATAATCAAAGAGCACAACTCATGTTTCACGCGTTGGTTCAAGCAGAAGCTTCTGTCGTACCCTTTACATGAGGATTCTTCCGCGGAAGAACAACTCATATTCGCCTTGTCACAGGGCGCCGAGCACAACCTGATGACCTATGAGGCGTACGATATCAACGGCTACACATTCTACACCGAGGACAAGGACATGAAGAGCGATGGTTATCAGAACTCCGGGGTAACGATGGAATCCTACACCGGTAACGACAAGGACAGATACTACGGAAGGATCGAGGAGATCTGGGAGCTGAGCTACGCTGGAGAGAAGGTCCCGATGTTCCGTGTCAGATGGGCCAAGAGCGTCCTAAAAGAAGACCGGTATTTCACCACCATGGTTATACCCGAAGCCAAATCCAAGACCGCGGGCGCAAACGTCACCGCGAAAAATGAGCCATGGGTACTGGCTTCCCAAGTGGACCAATGCTTCTTCATTACCGACCCGTCAAAGCCCAGTCGTGTTGTCGTGAGGAGAGGCAAAAGGAAGATCATCGGAATGGATGGAGTAGCCAATGAGCAAGACTTCGACAAGTACGGCGACCCGAAGATCGAACATGACGACGACGATGAAGTAGCAGCATACACCACAAGAAGAAGCAGGACCACCCTACCTAAAGGACGTCTGTTCCACAGAAGAACTCCATTTGCGAAAAAGAAGGGCAAGAAGATTATGAACAGATAGCTAGCTAAGATCGACTGTATTTAAATCGTAGTCTTCATTTCTCGGTTGTATTTCATGGGCACTTTTTGATATCATGAATATTTTTAAATTTCATGGGCACTTTTTGAATTCATGAATATTTTTTCAAATTTGATGATATTTTTTAATATTCAATATGATAAAATATTGAATATTCATGAGGACACTCGATCTCGATCCCCCTCCATCTCGATCTCGATTCCCCCTCCATCTCGATCTCGATCCCACCCGCACCCTCCCCCGCTAGCTCCACCGCCGCCGACGACCCACCGCACCCTCCCCCGCTCCACCACCGCCGCCGACGACCCCCCGCACCCTCCCCCGCTCCACCACCACCGACGAGCACCCCCCGCACCCTCCCCCGCTCCACCACCGCCGACGAGCACCCCCCGCACCCTCCCCCGCTCCCCGGTGAGCTCCGGCCTCCTCTCCCCTCTTCATTTTTAAAAAATAATAATAAAAAAGTGTAGACTACAATTGTTGTTAAACAACAATTATTACTGTTTTTATAAAAAAATATTACTGTTTCATATTCATATTCATTTTCTAAAAAATTATTACATGCAACAAAAAAATTACTTATGGCGCACCTCTGGCTGGTGCGCCATTGCTATATATATAAAAAAGATTACTAATGGCGCACCTCTGCCTGGTGCGCCATTGCTATGTAAAAAAAGATTACTAATGGCGCACCTCTACCTGGTGCGCCATTGCTATGTAAAAAAAGATTACTAATGGCGCACCGACCGCAGGTGCGCCATTAGTAAGATTCCCCCCTAGCTAATTCCCTCCCTCTTGCCAGATCCCCTTCGTCCCTCTCCCTCACCCCCCTAGCTAATTCCCCCCGCTGCCCCGACCCACGCTGCCGCCGCCCCTGCGCCTCCGTCTCCGTCGCCGCCCCCGCGCCTCCTCGAGCCGAACGCCGCCTCCCTCGTCGTCCCCCCTCTACCTGCGCCCGCGCCCTCGACGTCCTCCCGCCCAAGCGCCCCCTCCCCCCGTGGCCCCGCCTGCGTCAACCTCGTGCTCGCCGTCCAACACCGCGCGGCCTGCCCAAGAGGACCGCCGTTGTCTTCCTCTTCGACTACGAGGACCCGGACGAGCTCAGATGCCCTTCGACCCCCGCCGATTTCCTCCACCTCGGCCACCATCGCCACCGCTCGACGCCGAATTCGCGCCGCCTCGACTAGCTCCGGCTACCCCGAGTCACCCTCGACCTCCCCAGTGAGCACCCGAGTCGCTTCCCCCTCTTCCCCCTCTTGATTTCCTTCTGATGTGTTCTAGGGTTAGGGGTTGGAGAATTTTGGACAAGAAAAGGGGTTGGAGAATTAAGTAGCTAGGGTTGGGGAATTAAGTAGCTAAGGAGATTATGTTTAGAGCATCAATGATGGGTGTTGATATACCTCTGGATAATTTTGATTTTATTCATGTTCTCAAGGAATTGGAATTATCCAGGGAACAAATTAGTAAGAAATTTGTACAGTAGCAACCAAGGGAGGTCGAGGGCAGCTACTAGGGGAGGAGAGGAGGAGCAGACCAATAGCAGCAGCAACCATGGGATGAGGGGAGGAGCGGACCAGTAGCAGCCACCAGGGGAGGAGGGGAGGAGCAGACCAGCAACAGCAGCAACCAGGGGAGGAGCAGCAAGCCAGCAACCATGGGCAGCGGCGGCGGCTGCCTAGGAGAGGGTTGGGTCGGGGGGAGGGGAACATGTTCGATCTAGGTTTCCAGGGGGTGGTTTGATACAGTAAAAAACATATGACAGATGGGGCCCAAAAAAATTGAGTCGCTCAACCCAGAAAACACGACTAGTCGTGACTAGTCGAGACTAGTCGCTGGGCTGAGTCGACCCTGCCAGTGCGACTCGACGACTAGTCGCAACTAGTCGAGCAACTCGAAAACAGAGGCAAACATAGAATCCTGCATGCGCATTTTGAAGCAAGACTCCTGTGATGATTTATACTGAACTTTATTTGTGTTTTATCTTGAAATTCAAACTTACTGTATCCTGAAATTCAAGCTTACTATACCTCGATTTAACTGGAGTACAATGTTGTAGCTTCACTTTTCTTTGAGTGAAATACTCCTGAATAATCATAATCAATTGTTGCATATGGCGCTATATTAGTTCTACCAAGTTGAGGGTTTCGTTAAGTAGACCTAACTTGATCATAATCAATTTTTTAAGGGGCTATATTAGTTCTACCGAGTTGGGGGTTTCGTTAAGTTGCATGTACCCTGAATTTAAGTAAATTAAGTTGCCTGTACCAAGTTGAGTACTCCAGTTTTCTGTTTTCTGTTTTCGTTAAGTTGGAGTTACAGTTTTATTGCCTGTTACTGCACCTGTACTGCACATTACAAAGTCTCCTAGTACTTAAACCACCCAAGCTATGAGGCAAAAATTTTAGTTAACTGTTATGGACAATTGTCAATTTTCTGTAATGATGGTGGAACATTATAAAGCATTGTACTCCAGCGTATATGAAGGATACAAAAAATTTAGCAACTTCTCTGATTTTATAAAGTTGTTCTTATATGGGTGAAACTTCACTTGTTTTTAAGCTAGTGCAGGGTGTTGCTTTATTCTGTCATCATTTGTAACTATGTCACAAATAAATTGTTCCTTCCTCTGTATTTGAAGTAATGACTGTCCATAAGCTGAGCCATGGATTAAGTTGTTTCTTTGTTGTACCATTATATCTGGATGATTTTTTGTTTGGTGACCTATTATATCTGGAATGGAAGCTCACATAAGTTGAGCAGATTTTTTTTCCATATGAATGCAGAGGACCATATGGTCTGTGGCTGGGTTTTGTCTCCGACCATTGTGTCGTGATGAATTTGCAGGTACCCCGAGAGGCCCTTGAGTTTGCCGGAATGTTGATTAACTTCCGTTCCGGAAAATTCGGGTACTCCATATGTCCTATTTTCAGCAAAGGTCATGCTGAAATTTTCCGTGAATTTTAGCATGACTTTGCTAAAACTAGGACATATGGGGTACTTGCGACTAATGCATTGGCCGGGGTATCTTAGTACTTAGTTAAGTAGGATCAACTATCCCGCCATTCTTACTGCATTAAACCATAGGTGGCAATAGAGCCAAGTGATTAGGCCCAACTTAGAATTCTCGTTAGCATCGATAAACCCTAGATGATAAACCCAACATAGGTGGCAATAGAGCCAAGTGATTAGTGCCAAGTGATTAGGCCCAACCTAGGGTGCCTCGGCATTGATAAACCCTAAATGATGAAAACTTAACTTGGCTTCTATAGGGTGCCTCGGTGTCGATGAGAACCTAAATGATGTACGCTTAGGCTTTTAGGGTGCCTCGGCGTCGACAAAACCTAAATGATGAAAGCTTAGGCTTTTAGGGTGCCTCGACCTCGACAAACCTAAATGATAAAACCTTGGCTTTTAGGGTGCCTCGGTGTCGATAAGAACCTAAATGATGAAAGCTTAGGCTTTTAGGGTGCCTCAGCGTCGACAAACCCTAAATGATAAAAGCTTAGCTTTTAGGATGCCTCGGTGTCGACAAACCCTAAATGATGTAGTTTTGAATTATGAACGTAGGATATGTCGTCATCATCATCGGACGGAAAGGACGACGAAAGTCTCCCGGCGGAGTGCGACTGGTGCCACGACGATCGAGGTCTGTGCGACATGCCTCACCTGGACGATGATCGGCGCTTCAGCATTAAGCTCGAGGAGACCTTCGAAGTTGAAACGGTACACAACAACGACAAGTGTTATTTTCATAATTAAGCATGACTTCAACTATTTCAACGTGTAATTTTCATCTTTTACAATTCGAGTATAGCTTATCCCATGCCATGCAAGACGCTATGTCTTGGAGAGGATGGATTTTGAAGACCATGAAATTTCTGAAACAAAGAAATTCACCTAAGGACTCATCACGATGTGGACTTTGAAGTAAATCTATATAATTCTGAGAGCGTAACCCATTTTGGTTGCAAAAATTGGGAAGCATTTTGCAAGATGTATGGTTTTGATGAGGGTATGCTTATCACCATGGATCTTGGTAATCCTGACATCAACCAAGACAATATGGACATTTGGGTCCTTGTTGATACGCCTCCAGTTCTACCGCTATGTGAGTTTCTCAAACATAGTTATTAGCTAATTTATATTGTTTATTTCAAAATAGTTGACAGCTTATTTCCATTGACAGCTTATTTTTATTGTTCAAAGAATGTGCGGGAGATGGTAGACAAAACCCACTACACCGATGGCTCTGAATTAACAACTTACAAGGAGAAAAATCATCTGGTCGGATTTTGTACTGACATTGAGAATTACATTATCCACAATCAAACTCCTCAACATTATGGTAAATACGTGCCACTAGTGCATGTGTTCAACTACGGTAACTACCATGGAGATACCCTGGTAAGATTTTTACTATTACGACATCCGTGCATCTTTTGCATACTTCTAAAACTAGTACATCATTGCTAACTATGAAATTATTACTATGTTTTTCAATAGATAATCCCAGAGAATTGTGTGCCTCATATGATGTATCAGAAAGGTAGTCTTAATGTTTTGAACATACAGCCAGGTCGTCCTACGAATCTCAACTGTCCATACGAGATTTCTAAAAGAAGTGGAGACATGAAAATCAAAGGATGGAAAAATGTATGGACAGTCGTAAGGAGCTTCTTGGAAGCAAAAGGAAGCGAAGCGCAAGAATTGGAGACAGGATGTTCTCCATTCTCCATAATGGAGAGTCAGGGTCTATATTGTTTTATGCTATTTTAGCTTAAATAGGGTATTTAGGTCCTGCCTAATACTGATGATCATGTGCTAAGAACAATTAAGTAGGGTTGGTTCGATGACTATCAAGATGATGATCGTATGACTTGTTATGAATAACGAGTAGAAGTTGTATGATGATGATTAGTAGGACTTGTTAGGATTAGTATTACTTTCGGCAAACTCGATACTTGCGGTCTCGAGACTTGTAATGTTTTATCTTTGTTCGGTCTTTTGAATTCGGAGACTAATATGATGAATTGTATTCGGAGACTAATCTTCTATTGTATTCGATGAATTTGCTGTTGCTGTGTGCTACTGTCTATATTCTGTCAAATAATATATTTTGTAACCTGTGCAAAAATCAGAAAAGTAAAAAAAAACCTAATATTCATACTAATGGCGCATCACTACAGAGTGCGCCATTAGTATGCCAAGTATACTAATGGCGCATCCATCCGCAGTGCGCCATTAGTGTGCCAAAGCACATGGTTAAATATGGCCCTGGGAGGCATACTAATGGCGCATGGTGTTATATACTAATGGCGCACTGGGTGGTGCGCCATTAATATACCAGATACTAATGGCGCACCAGTGGTGCGCCATTAGTAAAAAATACTAGTGGCGTGATACTAATGGCGCACCAGTGATGCGCCATTAGTAGGCCTTTTCCTAGTAGTGCGTCCGAAATCGACTCCCTCCCTGATTCATATTCATACAAGGTGGGCGCCAAAAACAAACTCTCGTCGGCAAATATTGGGTGTATGCGAGATTACCATCCTATCCCCAACCGACTAATGTTGCTGTGATGTAGTAGAAATTTGAAATGGGGGCTAAGTTTGTAAATTTCCTCGCATTTGAGACAAGCGCTCCCTGAATACATGGTTCCCCCTTCCTCTCTATACCTCCCTTTTCCCCCTTCGTACTCCGTGGGCGCCAAAACACCATCTCCACCCCACCCTCCTTCGTCCGCTGCTGTCCGCCACCCCATCCACCGCCGTCCTCCTCCACCATGTCGGAGCTGATACCCCGACGCCGCCGTCCATTACAAGAGATCGACCTCTCCCATCCACGGCTTCGGACCGGGATCCTTGCATCTGGTCCTCTCGCTTCATTCCCGCCGTCGTCCACCTTGCCAGCGCCGCTCCTATGACTGTCTCGTCCACCACGCCCCGTCGCCACAGTCTACCCTCCTAGATCTGCTTCCATGCCGCCGATAGCCTTCGCTACCGCAACACCGTCAAATCCTCAGCAGATGCGTACACGGCGCCGCACCAGAGGCGGTACTCTTTCGTATCTGCTCAACTTATTTATCACAGCAAGAACATAGATCGCCACTGCTTTACTCTGATTTCTTGTCTTGGTTGTGAAGTTACCTTTGTCCGGTTTGCACCTTCAGATCCGCCATGGCACGCTCAACACTATACTCCCAATGCTTATGGTTTTCCCCTTTTATATTCCACACTTGTTAAATCACAGTAGACTAAATTTCAAAATTGGGTCAGTCGATTTTTCAGAGCTCGCCTGAGTTCGCCGGTGTGATCGAAGGGGCTCGGGTGATTGTGGGGCCTTGCCGAACGAAGAAATCTCGATGCGGGTGGGGGTTGGGGTGGGGGTGGCGGAGGAACACAGGCGGTGTGAAAGAATCGATATGGTTGACTAGAGGGGGGGTGAATAGGCAACTACCAATTTTTTACTTTTCTTTGCCAAATTAAACTTTGCATCAAAGTAGGTTGTCTAGATGTGCAACTAAGTGAGCAACCTATACGATGAAATAACAACAAGCATACAATCAAGCAAGAGAAGTAACACTAAAGAGCTTGCACAAGTAAAGGTAAGAGATAACCAAGAGTGGATCCGGTGAAGACAAGGATGTGTTACCGAAGTTCCTTCCTTTTGAGGGGAAGTACGTCTCCGTTAGAGCATTGTGGAGGCACAATGCTCCCCAAGAAGCCACTAGGGCCACCGTATTCTCCTCACGCCCTCACACAATGCGAGATGCCGTGATTCCACTATTGGTGCCCTTGAAGGAGGCGACCGAACCTTTACAAACAAGGTTGGGGCAATCTCCACAACTTAATCAGAGGCTCCCAACAAAACCACGAAGCTTCACCATAATGGACTATGGCTCCATGGTGACCTCAACCGTCTAGGGTGCTCAAACACCCAAGAGTAACAAGATCCGCTAGGGACAAGTGGGGGAATCGAGAATCCCTTGGTGGAAGTGTAGATTGGGGCCTTCTCAACCACTCCCGAGCAAATCAACAAGTTTGATTGGCTAGAGAGATAGATCAGGTGAAAATGGAGCTTGGAGCATTTAATGGAGCTTGAACAATAAATGGAGCTTGGGGGAGGAAGAGGTAGGTCAAAGAGAAGAAGGGGACTCCCTTTTATTGTGGGGGCAATAATCCAACCGTTGCCCCCCACCAACCAGCCCCGCACAGGGTGGTTCTACCATTGAGAGGGGGCGGTACTACCGCTAGGACAGCGGTACTGCCGCGCTAGCCAGCGGCACTGCCGCGCAGAGGAGACTAGTAGGGAATAGGACCCAAACGTGATACTACCGCGGTGGTAGGGCGGTACTACCGCTCCTGGAACGGTACTACCGCCTCTACAACCGCAGCTAGTGCCGCAAAATCTGACACGAGAAAAAGACCCCTCGAGTCGAGGCGGTAGGAGCCACACAGCCCAGCGGTACTACTGCAGCGGGGTCACGGGCGGTACTACCAGCGTGGAGCGGTACTGCCGCTTGTGACCATTCGGCCGTACTACCGCTGGCAATGCGGTACTACCGCTGGGGCACATAAGAGAGAGAGAATCTCTCCAAAGATGTTGAGGACGAGGCGGAGGTGCCAGGCACCCTAGCAGTACTACTGCTGTGGAGCCAGACAGGACAAGGAAGAGAGGAGAGAGCTCTACAATGGAATGGAAAAGCTCGGAGGGTGAGAAGCTGATGTGTACGTGATGATTCCACCCATGCAATACCCCAGCGGACCCCCTCTTGATAGTACGGTGCCCTCTACGCAACTAGTCCACCGAGAAAGAAACGAAAAGAGCTACACCGTCTTGAAATACACTCCGAGGGGAAGAAAGCGTCTCATGCTAGGGGAGAATCTGTGAATTATTCAAAGCACAAGATTAGTCCGCAAACATTTTGTCATCAATCACCAAAACTACCTTGAGAGAGATATGCCGTAACAATCTCCCCCTTTTTGGTGGATTGATGACAACTAGGGATTTACGCAAGGAAAAGAAATAAACGAAGAAAACTAAGAACTACAAAATATAGACGGGCTCCCCCAGAATGTGTGCACCTAGATAGGGAAAGACACACACATTCGGATCAACACTCCCCCTATATTTCATAGTCCAACAATACTAAACACAAGATATATGAGAGAAGAGAATAAACAGGACAAGCATGCATCTCATAATAAACTACAGTACTCTGAATAGACATAAGTAATAAGGTAGCGATAGGGAGCATATGTCTCACACCATATGTCTAGAACTTAGGTCTCACAGGCACCAAACCAAACCAAATAAAGACACGGAGAGAACACACAAGAAACCACAAGACGACTCAAAGCACGACAGCAACACAAATCCCTACACTCTCTCCCCCTTTGGCAGCGAGACACCAAAAAGGGCAAGGAGTGATGCTACGACTCCAGGTGATGGGAAGAAGAAGATCTCGAACATCACATCTCTGCATCTTCATCGTGGGTCGAAAACTGCTCGGCATCGGAGTCGGTCCAAGGGCAATGCTGATGAATCCATTCCTCCTCTTCAGTGATCTGACCCTCAGACCCACTGGCAACTGTTGCTCTCATCTGACGCATGAGCTCCTTGTGGCGCGTCCTGGCATGCTTCTCCGCCACATGAGTCATGTACTGACCATGAGACTCCATGCAGAAAAGCTTCTTCATCTTGCGTTTATGTAACACCCTCGATGCGACTATATCTCCCACGTGTCGAGGCACGACTTAGAGGCATAATCGCATTGAAGGCATATGTCGGAAGTTAGGCAATCTTCACAACATCCCATGTAATATAGATAATAAAAGGGGAGATAACATAGTTGGCTTACACTCGCCACGTCAATCAAGGTACATAAATAACATTACATCATCCAAACACTCATGGCCCGACTACGGCACCAAAATAAAAGATAACCCAACATGCGACACGGTCCCGATCACCCCAACTGGGCAGCACTACTGATCATTAGGGAAAGACACATAGTATCACTGAGAGTCCTCGTCAAACTCCCACTTGAGCTCAAGCGCGTCACCTGGAGCGGAATCATCAGGCCCTGCATCTGGTGTAATAGTAATCTGTGAGCCACAGGGACTCAGCAATCTCGCACCCTCGCGATCAAGACTATTTAAGCTTATAGGTAAGGCAAGGTAAATATGTGGAGCTGCAGCAAGCGAGTAGCATATGTGGTGGCTATCTTGTTCGCAAAAGAGAGCGAGAAGAGGATGCAAAGCGCGAACGAATAACTAGAGGGCATCGTGCGGCAAGCATTACTCCAACACCGTGTCCACTTCCCGGACTCCACCGAGAAGAGGCCATCACTGTAACTCACACGTTTGATTCATTTTAATTAAGTTAAGGTTCAAGTTATCTACAACCGGACATTAACAAATTCCCATCTGCCCAGAACCACGGGCACGGCTTTTGAAAGTTCAAATCCCTGCAGGGGAGTCCCAACTTAGCCCATGACAAGCTCTCACGGTCAACGAAGGAATAGACCTCCTCCCGAGACGTTCCAATAAGACTCGGTATCTCGGTTCTTCAAGACACTTCGACAGGTTAAAACAAATCCAGCAACACCACCTGAATGTGCCGAAAAATCCCGATAGGAGCTGCACATATCTCGTTCTCAGGGCACACTCAGATAGGTCAAGCTACGAGTAAAACCAACCCTCGAGTTTCCCCGAGGTGGCCCCGCAGGCTGCCTGGTTCGGACCAACACTCAGAGGAGCACTGGCCCGGGGGGGGGGTTTAAAATAAGATGACCCTCGGGCTCCAGAAACCCAAGGGAAAAAGAGGCTAGGTGGCAAATGGTAAAACCAAGGTTGGGCAATTCTGGAAAAGCTTTAATCAAGGCAAACTATCAAGGGGTTCCCATTATCACCCAACCGCGTAAGGAACGCAAAATCCGGGAACATAACACCGATATGATGGAAACTAAGGCGGCAAGAGTGGAACAAAACACTAGGCGAGAGGCCGAGCCTTCCACCCTTTACCAAGTATATAGATGCATTAAGATAACATGACAATATAATGATATCCCAACAAGTAAATAATGTTCCAACAAGGAACGACCTCCAATCTTCACCTGCAACTAGCAACGCTATAAGAGGGGCTGAGCAAAGCGGTAACAAAGCCAATCAATGGTTTGCTAGGACATGGTGGGTTAGAGGTTTGACATGGCAATTTGGGAGGCTTGAAAGCAAGTGGTAGGCATCGTAGCATTGGCATAGCAAAAGAGCGAGCATCTAGCATAGCAAAGATAGTAGTGATTTCAAGGGTATGATCATCTTGCCTGCAAAGTTGTCAGAGTTGACTAGATCCTCAAAAGCAAACTCAATGAGCTCCTCATTAGCGAACTCGTCTCCCGACTCTACCCAAACAAGACAAACAAGCAAACGGAACACAATCAACCACGTGCAAAGCTCAAACAATATGATGCAATGATGGTATGCTATGCGGGATGCGATGCGGGATGCATATGCAAGATTTGACAAGGGATGCATGAAACTGGCGTCAACTTGGGAATCCAAGTGTGCCACTGTAAAGATGAGATGAAATCGCTTGAAAACGATATAAAGAACGCCGGAATCGGAGTTACGGTTTGGAAATGGCAAGTGATTCAAATATGGCCACGTTCTGCGATTTACAGCAAGTAGCCATCTAAACGCAACAAGATGAACATGCTACAACACTCAAACATGGCATAAAAATACATGGCAGGGATGCATTCAAGATGCTTAACAAAAGTCTAGCACTGAGCTACGGCCAATTCATCCATTAACAGGTTCAAACAAGCATGGCAAAAATGCAAATGACAAACAGATCTCAGACTTAATGAAATTAACACTTGTCTGGAATTTTAGATCAGGTAGCACTCTTCGGAGCAACAAAACTACATGCTACAGGACCTGAACATGGCAAAGTAAAGCATGGCATGGAGCTACTCAAAGATCTTAACAAAAGTCCCTTAGTGACCTTGAGCCAAAAGGGATCAGAAAATACAATTGCAAGCATGTGAACATGGCAAAAACATAACCAGTTCTCAGACTTAGTGAAAACTGGAGCATGCTGAAACAGATATCAAGTAGGCATGTTTACGAGCTCGATGCACTCACTACGGAGCAAGTCACGACAAGCTAAGCATACACCCATCAAGAATACACAAAATACAAGCTAGACATGGCAAGAACAATAACATAGCATGCACGGATCAGCTACAACATCATCGGCAAAATCGCTAACAAGTAGACAATCTGCCCAGATTCACGAAGTAGCAAAAGTAGAGCTCGATTGACTCAAGCTAGGCTGCTCGATAATTTCAAAAAAAAATACATGGATGGATAGAGCACTACAAGATTAACAAAACATTCTTACTGATCATCCTCAAAAGAGGCACGGATCACTAGGAAACAACATGAACATATGGCCATATGAGATAAACAGCTCAAGGACTTAGTGGAAATGCTAAGTCCCTGAAATCAGCATTACCAAGTGCCTCACTTTGCAAGCTTGTGCTAGTCACCACACACATCACAAAAATACATGGGTTGCACCTCTGGAAAGATGGCAAGACCCTTAACAAAACACATGTAGAGCTCATGGGCATATCATGCACACAATAATCATGGCAAAAATGACAAAAATCTAAATGGAGTAGCAGATCTGACAATTATCTCAAGTAGCCCTCTTCTAACAGCATTTCGGGCATCAAGATGAACTCAAATAAAAATGATGCAATGGAACGAAATGATGTGCTCTCTGAGACAAACATTTTAATATGCTATATGCCCAAAACGGAGTTACGGATGCAAAGTTACGATGCGATGAACGGGAGCATATGAACTAGGGTTTCAGGAGAAAGTCAACCACGTCTGGATCTGGATCTGGGATCACTGTAGCATCAACCGAACCGAGGATCATCGGAAATGGCAATGGGGCTGCCGGAGTTGACGGGGAGGCGGCGGGGAGGCGCTCCCGGGCCGGATCTCGTCGGATCCGGCCGCTGGGGAGCCGGAGTGGCGGCGGGGCGGCGAGGTGAGGCGACGAGGGGGCTCTGGCCGGCGCGGGCGCGACGTGGCGAAGGAGCTGCCGGAGTTGGGCGGCTCCAGTGGCGGAGCCTCGCCGGCGCGGGAGGAGGAGATGGGGCGGCGGCGCCGATCCGCGGCGGCGGGAGCAGATGGGCCGCGGGGGCCCGGTGCGGCCTGGCGGGCCCGCGCGGCGGCGGTGAAGCGATGATGTGGGCGCGACGGCTCGGCCACTCAGAAGCCGACACGTGGCGGCGGCGCGGGGAGGATGGACATGTCCGGTCTGCGAGTTTTGTCCGGCGGCGGCGGGTGGAGATAGATCTAGGGTTGGGGAAGAAGGACCCATGGATTTCAGAGGGGGGCTATAAATAGGCATAGAGGGAGCTAGGAGAGTCCAAATGAGGTGCGGTTTTCGGCCACGCGATCGTGATCGAACGCTCTAGATGATTGAGAAGGTTTTGGTGGGTTTTGGGCCAAATTGGAGGGGTGTTGGTCTGCAACACACACGAGGCCTTTTTGGTCCCTCGGTTAACCGTTGGAGTATCAAACGAAGTCCAAATGGTACGAAACTTGACAGGCAGTCTACCGGTAGTAAACCTAGGCCGCTTGGCAAGTCTCGGTCCAATCCGTAAATATTTAATCCCCACACACGAAAGAAAGGTAGAAATGACCACCGGAGGAGAACGGAGCGCCGGAATGCAAAACGGACAACGGGGAAAATGCTCGAATGCATGAGATGAACACGTATGCAAATGCAATGCACATGATGACATGATATGAGATGCATGACAATGATAACAGCACACACGAGGAAAAGACCCGAACCCGAGAAAATAAAATAACTTAAGGCCGGGAACGGCAAGAGTTGGAATACATATTGGGAAAGTCATATCCGGGGTGTTACAACACTCCACCACTACGAAAGGATCTCGTCCCGAGATCTAGGACTGAAAGAACGTCGGGTACTCAGAACGGAGGTGATCCTCGCGTTCCCAGGTAGCTTCACGTCCCGAATGGTGTGACCACTTGACTTTGAGGAATTTGATTGACTTGTTGCGAGTCTTGCGTTCAGTCTCTTCGAGAATAGCAATGGGGTGCTCACAATAGGAGAGATCTTCTTGGAGCTCAATGTCCTCGAAGTTGACGGTGCGGTCAGGAGTCTTGAAGCACTTTCGGAGCTAAGAGACATGGAACACATCATGAACATTTGCAAAGTTTGAAGGAAGCTCGAGTTGATAGGCGAGATCGCCTCTCTTGCTGACAATCTTGAAAGGTCCCACGTATCTGGGGGCAAGCTTCCCTTTGATACCGAAGCGACGAGTACCTTTCATAGAAGAGACGCGGAGGTAAACATGATCTCCGATCTCAAAAGCCAAATCACGGTGCCTACTGTCATAGTAGCTCTTCTGGCGGGATTGGGCTGCTTTGAGGTTATCTCGAATGACTTTGCACATTTCCTCTGCCTCTGTGATTAAGTCATTACCCAAAAGCTGACGTTCACCGGTTTTAGACCAGTTGAGAGGGTACGGCACTTCCTGCCATACAGAATTTCAAATGGGGCCTTGCCCGAACTTGCTTGAAATCTGTTGTTGTAGGAGAATTCATCATAAGGAAGACAATCCTCCCACTTCATGCCGAAGGAGATCACACAAGCCTTGAGCATATCTTCAAGAATCTGGTTGACACGCTCGACTTGACCGCTAGTTTGAGGATGGAAAGTTGTGCTGAAGCGGATGTTGGTGCCCATGGCCTTCTGAAAAGAATCCCAAAACTTGGAGGTAAAGATGCTGCCACGGTCTGAAGAGATCACTTGAGGGATACCGTGCAGAGAGACAATTCGAGAGGTATAGAGTTCTGCCAATTGAGCTGCAGTGATTGACTCTTTGATAGGCAGAAAGTGAGCCACTTTGGTGAGTTTGTCGATGACAACGAATATAGCATCATTGCCACGCTTGGACTTTGGAAACCCAGTCATGAAGTCCATCTCAATGTGGTCAAACTTCCATTCTGGAATGGCAAGAGGTTGGAGGAGACCAACTGGTCTTTGGTGTTCTACCTTCACTCTTCTGCAGACATCACATTCATTCACGAATTGAGCAATCTCACGCTTCATTCGAGTCCACCAATAAGCCTGCTTGAGGTCCTGATACATCTTCGTGCTCCCAGGGTGGATGGAGAGGAGAGAATTGTGAGCCTCGTTCATGATCACTTTACGAAGTTCACCTCTGGGTACAACAAAACGATCCTCGAATAAGAGAGTATCCTTGTCATCAAGGCGGTAGCACTTCTACTTGGGTTGACTCTTGGCAATCCCAATCTTCACCTTTTTCACCATAGTATCATGAAGCTGGGCTTGGCGAATCTGGTCTTCCAAGGTAGGAGAGACTTGAAGGTTGGCGAGGAAACCTTGAGAAACAACTTGCAGATTAAGTTTGCGGAAAGCTTCACAAAGCTCGGGTTGATAAGGCTTGAGAATAAGACTGTTGCAATAAGCCTTCCTGCTCAATGCGTCAGCAATCACATTGGCCTTTCCTGGAGTATACTCGATACTCGGATTATACTCTTGAATCATTTCGACCCATCGAGTTTGCCTGAGGTTGAGATTAGGCTGAGTGAAGATGTACTTGAGACTCTTGTGATCAGTGAAGATGTCCACTTTTCTTCCCAATAAGAGATGTCTCCAAGTCAAAAGAGCATGCACAACTGCCGCCAACTCGAGATCATGAGTGGGGTAGTTCTTCTCATTGGGCTTCAACTGGCGAGAGGTATAAGCAACAACTTTCTTCTCTTGCATCAACACTACGCCAAGACCTTGGAGAGAGGCATCACAAAAGACCTCGTACGGCTTGGATTCATCAGGCGGAGTCAGAACTAGAGCAGTGATCAATTTCTCTTTCAAAGTGCTGAAAGCAATGTCACACTCCGGAGACAAAACGTACTTGACGTGCTTCTGGAGAAGATTTGAGAGAGGCTTCGCGATCTTAGAAAAGTTTTCAACGAATCTTCGGCAATAGCTTGCGAGACCGAGGAAGCTGTGGAGTTGCTTCACGTTCTGAGGAGGTTCCCAATTCACAATTGCAGACACCTTCTCAGGATTCACCGCAATGCCCTTGGTAGAGATGATATGACCAAGATAAAGAACCTCATCGAGCCAAAATTCGCACTTGGAGAACTTGGCGTAGAACTGGTGTTCCCTCAGCTTATCGAGTACCAAACGCAAGTGCTTGGCATGATCTTCCTTGTTCTTTGAGAAAACCAGAATGTCGTCGAGATAGACCAAAATGAAGTCATTGGTGTAGGCGTTGAAGATGAAGTTCATCATGCGAGAGAAAGTCGGAGGAGCATTGACGAGGCCAAAAGACATGACAGTGTATTCATATGAACCATAGCATGTCCTGAAAGCCGTCTTGGGAATATCTTGCTCACGGATTCGAATCTGATGATAACCCATACGGAGATCAAGCTTGGAGAATACTTGGGCACCTTTGAGTTGTTCGAACAGCTCATTGATATCGGGAAGTGGGTATTTGTTCTTTATGGTCTTCTTGTTCAATGGATGGTAATCAACACAGAGTCGGTCCGTTCCATCCTTCTTCTTCACAAAAAGAACACCACAACCCCACGGAGAAGAACTAGGCCGAATGAGACCCATTCTCTCTTGAATATCGAGTTGCTTCTTCAGCTCCTTCAACTCTTCAGGTCCGAGCTTGTAAGGACGCTTGCACACTGGTTCCGTGCCAGGCTCAAGATCAATGACGAATTCAACTGGCCGGTGCGGAGGCATTCCTGGAAGCTCTTCTGGAAAGACGTCTTCATATTTGCAAACGACTGGAATTTGCGAGATGGCATCGAGTTCACCCTTCTCATTGAGAGAAAACAGACGGATGGTATTATCCCGAGCGGCAAAGACAATTACATCCTCAGACGAATGAGTCAATTGAATCTGCCTGGCAGCACAATCAAGATGCGCCTTGTGCTTAGAAAACCAATCCATCCTGAGAATAAGATCAATATCTGAGTTGCCAAGAACCATTGGGGAAGAAAGAAACTTGTAGTTGCCCAAGGTGATAGTAACATCTGGCACCTCCAGACTTGCACTCAAATGTTTGCCAGGAGAAACGATATCCATTTGTTTACCCAAATGAGAAGAAACGAACTCATGCTCGGTAAACAATGGCTTTGACATGAAACAATGCGATGCACCAGTGTCAAAAAGAACTCTTGTGGGAATATCATTAACAGGAAGGTTACCTATGATGACATCTGACGAGTCCTCTACCTGAGCTGCATTCATCAAGTTGACCTTGGCATGCTTGGGGTTATGCTTGACCACAACTGTACTTGCCGATCTCACAGGAGGAGGAGGAGGAAGACGCCTCTGATTGAGACACTTGTTGGCATAGTGACCCTTCTGTTGGCACTTGTTGCACGTGACCTCTGAAAGCGGACGGTGGTATGGAGCACTCGATCTTGAAGCTTGAGACGAAGTCTTGTTCTGAAAGCCAGGGTTGGGTGGGTGGGAAGATCCACTGCCACCTTTGCTCTTCTGTTGATACGGCTGACGGAACGGAGGAGGAGGAAGCCAATACTTCTACTGCTTGGCCACTTGAGTAGAGGAAGGAGTAGCATCCTTGACTCGCTTCTTGGAAGCATCACACCTCAGTTGAGCGGCCTCTTGCTTCAGTGCCATGTTGTAGAACTCATCGTACCTCAAGGGCTCAAAGAGAACAAGAGCTAGCTGAATTTCTTCTCTGAGACCACCCCTAAACTGGTATATCGTGCTCTTCTCATCAGGTACGTCCTTCTTGGCAAAGCGGGCGAGCTTCTGAAACAACTTGTTGTAGTCATAGACAGACAAAGAGCCTTGCTTCATGTTGTGGAATTCCTCACGCTTGCTTTCAACCACGCTTTGGGAATATGATGAGCTCTGAAATCTTGACAGAATTCATCCCAAGTGATCACACGTCCACCTCTGGAATCCTTGTACTGCTGGAACCATTCTGCAGCTTGATCTTTGAGTTAGAAGGAAGCGAACTTGACAAAGTCCTTAGGCCTAACGTTACTGCACTCGAAATGCTTGCACAGATCCACGAGCCAATCGTCAGCATCGGTTGCCTCAACACAATTGCTGAAAGTCTTCGGCCCGTTAGCAAGGAACTGGTTGAGTGTAGCAAAGTGATTCTGATTGTTGCCTTGGTTCCCTTGGTTGCCTTGATTGCGCTCTTGAAGAATTTGCATGATCAACTATGTGTTTGCATTTGATGCGGCCATCACAGCTTGCCATGCCTCCTAAGGAGGTGGAGGTGGTGGTGGATCAGGATTCGGAGTCGTGCGCGTTGGAGGAGCCATCCTGAAGAGGTTGACATCCATTAGCACATTGATAGACAAATATTGAAGTTGAATCCAACGGAATGAAAATTGCAACATATAGTCTTCACATCCGAACAAAATGAACGAATGCATTCCTCTTGAAATGGTCACATATCCATAAATTGAGAAGCCACTTAGAATTTAGGTAGAGAAATAAATCAACAAGGTACGGATCAAGAACGAATAATCGGTAAGAAATCCCAATCTCAAACCAATATCCGTGGAAGAAGAACTAGAGCTACAAGAATTCCCACCTATGAAACTCCCGAACCTTTCCGGTTATGCAATCAGGTGTTGGGTATACAGGGGAAGCATAATATCTCACCCAAATCTAGCAAGTCCTACATCCAGCTGTATCCATCCTTCAACACATAACCGAGAAAAACTTCGGAAACCATCTACCTCAACCTTCGAAAAGCATCCGTTATACAAGTTATGGCGATACTCCCGAACTCCCGCCCCAGTACTGGGTGGCGTCGAGGTTATCTCACCAACGAACTGCATAAAAGAGATTTTCGATGTCGGCGTACTAAACTCAGGTATTCCAGAACTGCAACGATAAAATTATGACGACAACACCTCAGAGCTCAACTCCCCGGGACACTTCCACAAAACCCCTGACAGGAGGCACCAAGACAATGTTCTTGTCATAAAACCATCGGAACGATTCCAAGATACCCGCGTGATCCTAAAAAAAAAAAATTTAGTGAAATTTGAGAAGAGAAGAGTCAAAACTCTACGTCAGGATGCCTTACCAGAGCGATGAGGAGACTGGGAAGTAAAAAGAATTCCTAAACTCTCCGATATATAATTCCTAAATGACTCAAAACATTTTTCTAGGCGAGAGGAACAAAACACTAGGCGAGAGGCCGAGCCTTCCACCCTTTACCAAGTATATAGATGCATTAAGATAACATGACAATATAATGATATCCCAACAAGTAAATAATGTTCCAACAAGGAACGGCCTCCAATCTTCACTTACAACTAGCAATGCTATAAGAGGGGCTGAGCAAAGCGGTAACATAGCCAATCAACGGTTTGCTAGGACATGGTGGGTTAGAGGTTTGACATGGCAATTTGGGAGGCTTGAAAGCAAGTGGTAGGCATCGTAGCATTGGCATAGCAAAAGAGCGAGCATCTAGCATAGCAAAGATAGTAGTGATTTCGAGGGTATGATCATCTTGCCTGCAAAGTTGTCAGAGTTGACTGGATCCTCGAAAGCAAACTCAACGGGCTCCTCGTTAGCGAACTAATTTCCCGGCTCTACCCAAACAAGACAAACAAGCAAACGAACACAATCAACCACGTGCAAAGCTCAAACAATATGATGCAATGATGGTATGCTATGCGGGATGCGATGCGGGATGCATATGCAAGATTTGACAAGGGATGCATGAACCTGGCATCAACTTGGGAATCCAAGTGTGCCACTGTAAGGATGAGATGAAATCGCTTGAAAACGATATAAAGAACGCCGGAATCGGAGTTACGGTTTGGAAATGGCAAGTGATTCAAATATAGCCACGTTCTGCGATTTACAGCAAGTAGCCATCTAAATGCAACAAGATGAACATGCTACAGCACTCAAACATGGCATAAAAATATATGGTAGGGATGCATTCAAGATGCTTAACAAAAGTCTAGCACTGAGCTACGGCCAATTCATTCATTAACAGGTTCAAACAAGCATGGCAAAAATGCATATGACAAACAGATCTCAGACTTAGTGAAATTAACACTTGTCTGGAATTTCAGATCAGGTAGCACTCTTCGGAGCAACAAAACTACATGCTACAGGACCTGAACATGGCAAAGTAAAGCAAGGCATGGAGCTACTCAAAGAGCTTAACAAAAGTCCCTTAGTGACCTTGAGCCAAAAGGGATCAGAAAAAACAATTGAAAGCATGTGAACATGGCAAAAACATAACCAGTTCTCAGACTTAGTGAAAACTGGAGCATGCTGAAACAGATATCAAGTAGGCATGTTTACGAGCTCGATGCACTCACTACGGAGCAAGTCATGACAAGCTAAGCATACATCCATCAAGAATACACAAAATACAAGCTAGAGATGGCAAGAACAATAACATACCATGCACGGATTAGCTACAACATCATCGGCAAAATCGCTAACAAGTAGACAATCTGCCCAGATTCACGAAGTAGCATAAGTAGAGCTCGATTGACTCAAGCTAGGATGCTCCATAATTGCAAACAAAGACATGGATGGATAGAGCACTACAGGATTAATAAAACATTCTTACTGATCATCCTCAAAAGAGGCACGAATCACTAGGAAACAACATGAACATATGGCCATATGAGATAAACAGCTCAAGGACTTAGTGGAAATGCTAAGTCCCTGAAATCAGCATTACCAAGTGCCTCACTTTGAAAGCTTGTGCTAGTCACCACACACATCACAAAAATACATGGGTTGCACCTCTAGAAAGATGGAAAGACCCTTAACAAAACACATGTAGAGCTCATGGGCATATCGTGCAGTCAATAATCATGGCAAAAATGACAAAAATCTAAATGGAGTAGCAGATCTGACAATTATCTCAAGTAGCCCTCTTCTAACATTATTTCGGGCATGAAGATGAACTCAAATGAAAATGACACAATGGAACGAAATGATGTGCCCTCTGAGGCGAACATTTTGATATGCTATATGCCCAAAACGGAGTTACGGATGCAAAGTTACGACGCGATCAATGGGAGCATATGAACTAGGGTTTCGGGAGAAAGTCAACCACGTCTGGATCTGGATCTGGGATCACTGTAGCATCACGCGAACCGAGGATCGCCGAAAATGGCGATGGGGCCACCGGAGTTGATGAGGAGGCGGCGGGGAGGCGCTCCCGGGCCGGATCTCGCCGGATCCGGCCGCCGGGGAGCCGGAGTGGCAGCGGGGCGGCGCTCCGCGGCGAGGTGAGGCGGCGAGGGGGCTCCGGCCGTCGCGGGCGCGGCGCGGCGGAGGAGCTGCCGGAGCTGGGCGGCTCCGGTGGTGGAGCCTCGCCGGCGTGGGAGGAGGAGATGGGGCGGCGGCGCCGATCCGCGGCGGCGGGAGCAGATGGGCCGCGGGGGCCCGGTGCGAGCCTGGCGGGCCCGCGCGGCGGCGGTGAAGCGATGATGTGGGCGCGGCGGCTCGGCCACTCAGGAGCCGACACGTGGCGGCGGCGCGGGGAGGAGAGAGATGTCCGGTCTGTGAGTTTTGTCCGGCGGCGGCAGGTGGAGATAGATCTAGGGTTGGGGAAGAAGGACCCATGGATTTCGAAGGGGGGCTATAAATAGGCATAGAGGGAGCTAGGAGAGTCCAAATGAGGTGCGGTTTTTGGCCATGCGATCGTGGTCGAACACTCTAGATGATGGAGAAGGTTTTGATGGGTTTTGGGCCAAATTGGAGGGGTGTTGGGCTGCAACACACACGAGGCCTTTTCGGTCCCTCGGTTAACCGTTGGAGTATCAAACGAAGTCCAAATGGTACGAAACTTGACAGGCGTTCTACCGGTAGTAAACCAAGGCCGCTTGGCAAGTCTCGGTCCAATCCGGAAATTTTTAATCCCAACACACGAAAGAAAGGTAGAAATGACCACCGGAGGAGAACGGAGCGTTGGAATGCAAAACGGACAACGGGGAAAATGCTCGAATGCATGAGATGAACATGTATGCAAATGCAATGCACATGATGACATGATATGAGATGCATGACGACGATAACAACACACACGAGGCAAAGACCCAAACCCGAGAAAATAAAATAACTTAAGGCCGGAAACGGCAAGAGTTGGAATACATATTGGGAAAGTCATATCTGGGGTGTTACAGTTTAAGCTTCTGTGCCCACGACGGTTCTGTACTAGAGGTCCCAAAGTCCTCCTCATGATCATCAGTAGAAGCCCCACCCTCGGTCCCCATGGCAGTAGCAGCAGACGGACCCTCTGTGGCAGCAGCAGCAGACGGACCCCCTATGTGAGGCGCTGGGGTGGTCCAATTGTCCTTCTTTCTCAGACGCTTGATCTCATGAGAAACCAAGTCTCCAATTTCTAGCAACACTCTAAGATAAGTCTGTGCCCAGGCCCTCTCAATGAGCCTCATGATGAATGGACCATATATAGGGCACTTGCGCTCAGACACGGCAGAGAGAAGTTCAGACCACATGACATGAGAAATATCCAGGCTCTCTCCAGTGCTTGCTTCCTTCTCATGCTGACAGAAAAGGAGCATGTCCACGAGGTAAGAGTGGACCATATCCAGATTCCCGATCCGAGGGAAGAGAGTCTCACGGAAGATGCGATGAAGAATGTCCAGATACGAAGACAGCTCATAGGTCTTCTTCTCAGTTACTGGGTGAACTTTCATAGTGCAGTAGGGCCCAAGGGCTTGCTTGTGGGTGGACGTAGCATTGCGGTGAGGGCGGAAACCGACAGGAGTCTCAAGCCCGTGATCCACCACATCAAGTAACTCCATGAAAGCCTTCCACTTGACGGAAAGCAGCTTGCCATTGGTCATCCATGTCAGAGTCATATCGACATCTGTCCCAAGATGGACGGTGGCATAGAATTGAGCCACCAAATCCGCATCGAAATCCTTGTTGAATTGCATGATCCTGAGAATGTTCAGCTGAGTGCACATCTGAAGGGCTTCGCCAAAGTACTCCGGGTCCTTCTCCATAGCATCAATGTCAATGGAGCGAACATCAACAAAAAGATTCTTCTTGGCCTTGATCACATCAAAGTAGATGGCAAACTGAAAACGGTTCAAGAGCAGGCGGTTGACCAAAGTGGGTTCTTGGTCCACCTCATAGGGGTTGCGGCGACGCTTCTCCCAAAACTCCTTGTTGGTCATCTCAGTCACAGTCTTCCCCTTTGGCTTGTTGGCGGATCGCTTCGATTGCTGAGGAGGTGGAGGAACACTTGCAGATGCACTTGCTGGAGGCGGTTGGGTGCTCGAGGAACCACCGGCTGGCTCTGAGGTGCGGTAGCGTTTTGATGTAGCACGCCCGGGGTTGATACGGCGACCTTGCTACTCGGTAGGGTCATCACCTGGAGCCAAACACAAGAACACGCAAAACAACCAGAAAGAACGAGCATAAGCCAACAAACACAACAAAAAAGATCAAGGTAAAGCAGGAATATGATGGAATTTGACATGCAGCGGTAGTACCGTGACATGCCCGCGGTAGTACCGCCTCAAGCGGTAGTACCACCCCAAAGAGAGCGGTAGTACCGCTCCAATGAGAGTGGTGGTACTGCTTGAGGCGAAGAAACAGCAGTTTCCTACCGCACGAGGCAGAGAAACAGCGGTTTCCTACTACCGTGGTCAGATCCGGCACTACCGGCCTACCAAATTCAAAAATATTCCTACCAAACTCTAATCGAGATAGTCTAGTTGCCTTCTCCAACAAACTCAAGCCTAGATTTAGCCAAAAATCTAGAGATGCAACCACCATTGCCCCTAAGAAACAAGATCTGAAAACGAGACAAAAAGAAAGAAGGAACGGGGGCAATACCGGCATCCATGGCAAGAGAACGGGGTGGGGATCGACTCCACCAAAGGAAATGGAGAGGGACGCCCCGGAGACGGAGATCCGCCGGAGCCCTCCCGCGGCGAGTGGAGGCTGGAGAGAGGAAGAGGAAAGAGGGGGCGAAGTGAATGGCTATGGGGGAGAAGAAACCTCCCCTGCCCCGACTTAACCCCCTGGTCCCGTCCCTCAGCGGTAGTACCGTGCTGGGGGCGGTAGTATCGCTTATGAGCGGTAGTACCACGCACCACCAGCGGTAGTACCGCCCAGCACGCCACGGCAACCAAACAAACAAGGCTTTTGCTCGAAGGAAAGACAAAAACGGCAAGAAAAAGAGCACACCAGCAAACGACCAAGACACACCTCTTCAAAAGAGGGCGGTGGCCGAGGCCACCTATGTTTGAGTCAAAAGGTATGGAGCCGCGAAGATTTTAACATTGGGCCCATGACCAAAACTCGTCTTTGAAGCACAAGTACCATCAACAATGGCTAAAGTGAAAGACTTGATCAATTTATGCATAATGGGGGGAGGGAGAGTTCATTGAGAGAACAACACTCCCCCTATGTCCATGCCTACACCTAAACTAGACAACAAAATGAGCGTGGTGGGGTGTGCAAGGGTTCAAGCCACATTGCTCGAATCAATGATATTTAGCTCATGCCTTAACTCGCGAAATCTTGCTTCATCCAAGGGCTTCGTGAAAATATCTGCAAGGTTGTCACGAGTGTTGACATAGTTGAGCTCGATCTCTCCTCGCCTAATGTGATCCCGGATGAAGTGATACCGAATCTCAATATGCTTCGTCTTGAAGTGTTGCACCGGGTTGAGAGAGATCTTGATGGCACTTTCATTGTCACACCAAAGAGGCACTTTGTCACAAGTGACACCATAATCCTTTAAAGTTTGCCTCATCCATAGGAGTTGTGCACAACAACTACCGGCGGCAACATACTCCGCCTCAGTGGACGAGAGAGACACACAACTTTGCTTTTTGGAAGACCAACTTACCAAAGAGCAACCAAGGAATTGGCACCCTCCGGAAGTGGACTTCCTATCCACTTTGTCTCCCGCCCAATCGGAATCTGAGTACCCTACAAGCTTGAAGTTTGATCCTCTTGGGTACCATAAGCCAAAGTTTGGGGTATGAGCCAAATATCGAAAGATTCGTTTGACCGCCACATAGTGACTTTCCTTAGGTGCAGCTTGAAACCGTGCACAAATTCCCACACTCAACATGATGTCCGGTCTAGATGCACAAAGGTAAAGCAAGGATCCAATCATGGAACGATATACCTTTTGATCCACCACTTTACCATTGGGATCTAAGTCAAGTTGGCACTTGGTGGGCATTGGAGTGGAAGCCGGCTTGACGTCACTTAGCTTGAATCTCTTGAGCATGTCTTGAGTGTATTTGGATTGATTGATGAAGGTTCCTTCTCTTCTTTGCTTCACTTCGAACCCTAGAAAGAACTTCAACTCTCCCATGGAGGACATCTCGAACTTTGAGGTCATGAGAGCGGCAAATTCCTCATTGAAAGCTTTGTTAGGAGAACCAAAGATAATATCATCAACATATAATTGGCACACAAACAACTCCCCTTTGACCTTCTTAGTAAAAAGAGTGGGGTCGATTAGCCCAACTTCAAAACCACGGTCTTGTAACAACTCGGTAAGGTGGTCATACCACGCACGTGGGGCTTGTTTAAGGCCATAGAGTGCCTTATCGAGTTGATACACATGATCGGGAAAGTAGGGATCCTCGAACCCGGGGGGTTGCTTGACGTAAACCAACTCATTAATAGGACCGTTAAGAAAAGCACTCTTCACATCCATTTGTTGTAACTTAAAGTTATGATGAGAAGCATATGCAATCAACATGCGAATGGATTCAAGACGAGCAACGGGAGCAAAGGTTTCACCGTAGTCGATACCCTCGACTTGGGAGTAGCCTTGTGCTACCAAACGAGCCTTGTTGCGAATGATAATCCCATGGGCATCTTGCTTGTTCTTAAATATCCACTTGGTTCCTATGACATTGTGATTCCCGGTTGGTCTTGGCACTAATCTCCACACTTTGTTGCGCTCGAAGTTGTTGAGTTCTTCATGCATGGCATTGAGCCAATCCGGATCTTCTAGCGCTTCATAGACCTTGTGGGGTTCCACACAAGAGACAAACGCGTGATGCTCACAATAATTTGCTAATTGTCTACGAGTGCTTACCCCTTTCTTAAGCTTCCAAGCACATACGTCATGAGATGATCCTTGGTGGAGAGCTTGGAAGCAACCTTGGCGGCACGACGCTCTAACTCCTCCTCAAGGGTGAGACGAGGAGTGGTCACTTGATCATCTTGAGCGTCATCTTGGGCTTGTTCTTGTTCTTGAACTTTCTCGGAGGAGAGAACTTGACCTTGGGCATCACTTGATGTGTCAACACCGTCTTGAGCGTGATCTTGCCCTTGGTCATGTTCTTGAGGATAAGGGCCTTCATGTTGTTCTTCGGAAGCGTGTGGGCCTTGGGTTGGTGATGGCTCCACTTGAGTGGAGCTTTGTCCTTCTGCTTCGGCCACAAGGGGTTCCTCAATGGGTAGGATAAAGCCAACACCCATTCTTCTTATGGCTTGGGGAGGAATTTCATCACCTACATCACAAGTGCCACTTTGCTCCACTTGGGAGCCGTTATTCTCATCAAACTCCACGTTACACGTCTCCTCAATAAGTCCCGTGGATTTATTGAGGACACGGTAAGCATGAGAGTTTTTAGCATAACCAACAAATATGCCCTCATAAGCTCTAGCCTCAAATTTAGACAACCGAACACCTTTCTTGAGAATGAAACACTTACACCCGAATACCCGGAAGTACTTGAGATTGGGCTTGTTACCGGTGAGTATCTCATATGGAGTCTTGTTCAAGCCCTTGTGGAGGTAGAGCCGATTGGATGCATGACACGCGGTGTTGATGGCTTCGGCCCAAAAGTTGTACGGAGACTTGAACTCCGCCATCATGGTCCTTGCCGCATCCATCAACGTCCGGTTCTTCCTCTCCGCAACACCGTTTTGTTGAGGGGTGTAGGGTGCGGAATATTGATGCTTGATTCCCTCATCACTAAGAAATTCATCCAAGGTGTAGTTCTTGAACTCGGTGCCGTTGTCACTTCTTATTGTCAAGATCTTTGCATTGTGTTGACGTTGTGCTTCATTTGCAAAGTCAATGACGGTTTGTTGGGTCTCGCTCTTCCTCTTGAAGAAATACACCCACGTGTACCTTGAGTAGTCATCCACAATCACCAAGCAATACTTCCTACCTCCAAGACTATCGAAGGATGGAGGCCCAAAGAGATCCATGTGAAGGAGCTCCAAAGGCCTCTTTGAATAAATGATAGTTGTGGGAGGGTGAGCCTTCTCATGTAGCTTTCCTTCGATACAGGCACTGCAAGCACGATCTTTAGCAAAACTAACATTCGTTAGTCCATGGACATGGTCCCCCTTGAGGAGACTTTGCAAAGATCTCATATTGACATGGGCTAAACGGCGATGCCAAAGCCATCCCACATCAACTTTAGCCATTAGGCATGTCGCGGTCTTAGTGGGTCGCTCCGAAAAGTTAATCACATATAGACCGTTCTCGACATGCCCAACAAAGGCTACTTTAAGAGTCTTGCTCCACAAGAGGGCCACGGTATCGATATCAAAGAAAGTGGCAAAGCCCATGATTGCAAGTTGACGAACGGAAAGTAAATTGTATGCAAGGGACTCAACAAGCATGACCTTCTCGATCGTGAGATCATGAGAGATGACCACCTTGCCAAGTCCCAATACCTTAGAAGATGAGGCGTCACCCCACTCGACATTGGTGGGCATAGATGGAACCTTGTGCACGTCCACCACCAAGTCCTTGCTTCCGGTCATATGATTTGTAGCTCCGCTATCGAGCAACCATGATCCACCACCGGAAGCAAACACCTACAAGAGATCAATGCTTGGTTTTAGGTACCCATTTTGTAATGGGTCCTTTGATGTTAGTAACAAGGGTCTTTGGAACCCAAATAGACCATTCAATGTACTCATGAAGAGAACCAACAAATTTGGCATAAACATGCCCATCACTAGCACGGCATAACACATAAGAAGGGTTAAAATCGCCGGCTTTGTTGGGAGGGGTGGCATTGCCCTTCTTGACATTGCGCCCTTGCAGTTTCTTTCTTCTCCTCGGAGGCACTCTCTCCCTCCTTCACAAAGGTTTGCATGAGAGGAGGAGGTCTTTTGGTCTTGTCATTCTTCTTCTTGTTCTTGGAGTCGGGCACGTACCCAACCCCTTCCTTGGCCACAACTCCCTTTTGGTTGATCAAGAGATCGTTGAGGTTCTTCTTGCCTTGTATGCAAGTCGCAAGACCTCTCTCAAGTTGCTCCTTCAACTTAGCATTTTCCTCAACAAGATGTATATGCTCACAACACGGGTTAGTAGCATTTGCATTATCAATTAAAACCATATGAGGAAAAGTTGCTTTCTCCTTAGTTAGCTTCACTTGGAGTTGATCATGAGACTCCTTGAGACTAGCGTGAATACCCTTCAAGGCCTTGTGGGCCTTGTCAAGTATATCAAACTCCTCTTTGAGTCTAGCAAGATCAACCCCAAGTTTGGCCTTCTCGGAATTTAGCACACGAGAAACAATGAGGACATGATCATAATCTTTCTTTAACTTAGCATGATCAACGTTGTGTGACTCCTCAAGAGCCAAACGAAGACCACGCTCTTCCTCAAGAGCATTGGAAAGATCCGAAATCTCATCGGCATAGTCATGACTATGCCCTTCCATCTTAGTGATGGTGTTTTCGTGAGCCTCGATCATGTCATTGGCTTCACCAAGTTGTTCCAAGAGAGCAACAAAGTGCTTCTTGGATTTTCCCTTGAGTTTGCCCATAAAGGCCTCAAACTCATTAGCCTCCACATTAGCTCCCTCAAGTTCATTAATGCTATCTGCGGAGAAGGATGATTAATGATGGTAGTTTTGATGTTGGAGGTTACCTTGTTGGTGGCTTTAGCCATGAGGCACTTGGCGGTGATGCTCTCATTGGGTGAGTCGAAGAGAGATACCCGTGAGTCGTCGCAATGGCAACGGAGGCCATGGCAACCGACTCATCACTTCATCATCATCATCATCATCCTCATTGTACTCTTCTTGTACCACCAATGCCTTGGGAGGAATCTTCTTGGTGAAGTTGTTCTTGTTGGGGAACGACTTGGCCTTGTCCTTTCGGATGAGCTTGCCACCATTGTCTTCCCTCTTCTCATATGGGCATTCCGCAACAAAATGACTCACGTTGCCGCAATTGTAGCAAGTCCTTACACGTTGCTTGCCCCTCGTGCCACTCGAGTTGTTTTTGCTAAAGTTTGGCCTCGAGTTTTTCTTGCTCCAAAATTGCCTTGAAGCAAGTGCCATGTGTTCATGATATGCATACTTCGTATCTTCGGGGTTGCTCTCCTCTTCTTCCTCTTCTTCTTCTTCAACGGTGAGCTTGGCCTTCAATGCAAGGTTAGGCTTCTTTGCCCGTTGAGAACGGAGCACCGCATTGTCGGCGGTCTTGTCCAAAATGTTCATGGCCACAAACTCATCCAACACTTCGCTTGAGGTCAAAGTGTGGAAGTCCGGTCTTTGACGGATGACGAAGGACATGGCCTTGTGGTAGGGCATCATTGCCTTGAGGAATTTGCGCTTGATCCAATTGTCATCCATGTCCTTGCTCCCGTGATCTCGTAGTGAGACCGCGAGTTTGGTTACTCTCCGATAAAGCTCACGAGGTTCTTCATCTTCTTTCATTGCAAACTCATCGGCCTCATCTTGTACCACTTCATAGTTGGAGCATTGAATGCTTGCGCTTCCCCGGTAGAGAGAGACAACACAATGCCATGCATCTTTGGCCAAGGCGAAGGGACGAAGATGAGGTAGGTCTTCGGGTGGAATTGCATCTTGAAGGATGAAGAGAGCATTCTCATTGAATTGATTGTCCACGATTTCTCGAGGAGTGAAGTTGCTTGGATCATGTGGATAGAAACCTTCTTCAATGATTCTCCAAAGGTTAGTGTTCACATGATTTAAATGATGTTTAAAGCGGTAAACCCAAGAATCAAAATCCTAATTTTTCACAATCTTAGGGGGAGGACCGGCATGATTCAAATGAGTGGAAGGAACCGGTCCACCATAAACAAGTGGTGGTTCCACATGGGCAAAGATGCCAGTGCCATTCTTACCACTAGAAGAAGGAGCCTTTTCACTACTAGCTTCCCCCTTTTCGGGGATAGCATCCGTCACCTTGTTGGCGGGGTCACCCACTTTCAATGGTGCGGTGGATAGTTTAAGCCCCTCAAGAAATTTAGTAAACATGCTTTCAACTTCGGTCGTCATGGAGGTTTTCAATGTCTCCAAGGCCACATTGAACTCCTCACGAGAGACCGAGGTTCCCCCATCTCCCGTAGACGAGATCGGATTCACACCGGAGTGTTCCTCCACACCGTCTACGGTATCAACCATACTCTTTGGACGGTAAAGTCCTTAATAAAGAGACGAGGCTCTGATACCAATTGAAAGGATCGATATGGTTGACTAGAGGGGGGTGAATAGGCAACTACCAATTTTTACTTTTCTTTACCAAATTAAACTTTGCATCAAAGTAGGTTGTCTAGATGTGCAACTAAGTGAGCAACCTATATGATGCAATAACAACAAGCATACAAGCAAGCAAGAGAAGTAACACTAAAGAGCTTGCACAAGTAAAGGTAAGAGATAACCAAGAGTGGATCCGGTGAAGACGAGGATGTGTTACCGAAGTTCCTTCCTTTTGAGGGGAAGTACGTCTCCGTTAGAGCGGTGTGGAGGCACAATGCTCCCCAAGAAGCCACTAGGGCCACCGTATTCTCCTCACGCCCTCACACAATGCGAGATGCCGTGATTCCACTATTGGTGCCCTTGAAGGCGGCGACCGAACCTTTACAAACAAGGTTGGGGAAATCTCCATAACTTAATCGGAGGCTCCCAACAAAACCACGAAGCTTCACCACAATGGACTATGGCTCCGTGGTGACCTCAACCGTCTAGGGTGCTCAAACACCCAAGAGTAACAAGATCCGCTAGGGACGAGTGGGGGAATCGAGAATCCCTTGGTGGAAGTGTAGATCGGGGCCTTCTCAACCACTCCCGAGCAAATCAACAAGTTTGATTGGCTAGAGAGATAGATCGGGTGAAAATGGAGCTTGGAGCATTTAATGGAGCTTGAATAATAAATGGAGCTTGGGGGAGGAAGAGGTAGGTCAAAGAGAAGAAGGGGACTCCCTTTTATAGTGGGGGCAACAATCCAACCGTTGCCCCCCACCAACCAGCCCCGCACAGGGTGGTACTACCGTTGAGAGGGGGCGGTACTACCGCCAGGACAGCGGTACTGCCGCGCCAGCCAGCAGCACTGCCGCGCAGAGGAGACTAGTAGGGAATAGGACCCAAACGCGATACTACCGCGGTGGTAGGGGCGGTACTACCGCTCCTGGAACGGTACTACCGCCTCTACAACCGCAGCTAGTGCCGCAAAACCCGACAAGAGAAAAATACCCCTCGAGTCGAGGCGGTAGGAGCCACACAGCCCAGCGGTACTACGGCAGCGGGGTCACGGGCGGTACTACCACCATGGAGCGGTACTGCCGCTTGTGACCCTTCGGCCATACTACCGCTGGCAGTGAGGTACTACCGCTGGGGCACATAAGAGAGAGAGAGAGAGAGAATCTCTCCAAAGATGATGAGGACGAGGCGGAGGTGCCAGGCACCCCAGCGGTACTACTGCTGTGGAGCCAGACAGGACAAGGAAGAGAGGAGAGAGCTCTACAATGGAATGGAAAAGCTCGGAGGGTGAGAAGCTGATGTGTACGTGATGATTCCACCCATGCAATACCCCAGCGGACCCCCTCTTGATAGTACGGTGCCCTCTACGCAACTAGTCCACCGAGAAAGAAACGAAAAGAGCTACACCGTCTTGAAATACACTCCAAGGGGAAGAAAGCGTCTCATGCCAGGGGAGAATCTGTGAATTATTCAAAGCACAAGATTAGTCCGCAAACATTTTGTCATCAATCACCAAAACTACCTTGAGAGAGATATGCCGTAACAATCTCCCCCTTTTGGGTGGATTGATGACAACTAGGGATTTGCGCAAGGAAAAGAAATAAACGAAGAAAACTAAGAACTACAAAATATAGACGGGCTCCCCCAGAATGTGTGCACCAAGATAGGGCAAGACACACACATTCGGATCAACACTCCCCCTATATTTTATAGTCCAACAATACTAAGCACAAGATATATGAGAGAAGAGAATAAACAGGACAAGCATGCATCTCATAATAAACTACAGTACTCTCAATAGACATAAGTAATAAGGTAGCGATAGGGAGCATATGTCTCACACCATATGTCTAGAACTTAGGTCTCAGAGGCACCAAACCAAACCAAGTAAAGACACTGAGAGAACACACAAGAAACCACAAGACGACTCAAAGCACGACAGCAACACAAATCCCTACACTCTCTTCCCCTTTGGCAGCGAGACACCAAAAAGGGCAAGGAGTGACGCTACGACTCCAGGTGATGGGAAGAAGAAGATCTCGAACATCACATCTCTGCATCTTCATCGTGGGTCGAAAACTGCTCGGCATCGGAGTCGGTCCAAGGGCAATGCTGATGAATCCATTCCTCCTCTTCAGTGATCTGACCCTCAGACCCACTGGCAACTGTTGCTCCCATCTGACGCATGAGCTCCTTGTGGCGCGTCCTGGCATGCTTCTCCGCCACATGAGTCATGTACTGACCATGAGACTCCATGCAGAAAATCTTCTTCATCTTGCGTTTATGTAACACCCTCGATGCGACTATATCTCCCACGTGTCGAGGCACGACTTAGAGGCATAATCGCATTGAAGGCATATGTCGCAAGTTAGGCAATCTTCACAACATCCCATGTAATATAGATAATAAAAGGGGAGATAACATAGTTGGCTTACACTCGCCACGTCAATCAAGGTACATAAATAACATTACATCATCCAAACACTCATGGCCCGACTACGGCGCCAAAATAAAAGATATCCCAACATGCGACACGGTCCCGATCACCCCAACTGGGCACCACTACTGATCATCAGGGAAAGACACATAGTATCGCTGAGAGTCCTCGTCGAACTCCCACTTGAGCTATGCGCGTCACCTGGAGCGGAATCATCAGGCCCTGCATCTGGTGTAGTAGTAATCTGTGAGCCACAGGGACTCAGCAATCTCGTGTTGGGGAACGTTGCAGAAAAAAAAAATTCCTACGGTTTCACCAAGATCCATCTATGAGTTCATCTAGCAACGAGTGATTGGATTGCATCTACATACCTTTGTAGATCACGCGCGGAAGCGTTCAAAGAACGGGGATGAGGTAGTCGTACACAACGTGATCCAAATCATCGGAGATCCTAGCGCCGAACGGACGGCACCTTCGCGTTCAACACACGTACGGTCAGCGTAGCGTCTCCTCCTTCTTGATCCAGCAAGGGGGAAGGAGAGGTTGATGAAGATCCAGCAGCACGACGGCGTGGTGGTGGATGCAGGGCGTCACAGTAGCAGGGCTTCGCCTTATACTACGAGAGGGAGAGGTGTAGCAGGGGAGAGAGAGGCGCCAAGACTCAAGGTGTCGCTGCCCCCTCCCTCCCCCTCATATATATAGGCTCCCCTAGGGGGGCGCCGGCCCTAGGAGATGAGATCTCCTAGGGGGGGCGGCAGCAAGGGCTGGAGTGGCCCCCAAGGCAAGGTGGGGCGCCCCCCCCCCACCCCTAGGGTTTCAACCCTAGGCGCATGGGTGGGCCTAGGGGGCGCACCAGCCCACTATGGGCTGGTTCCCCTTCCCACTTTGGCCCATGGGGCCCTCCGGGATGGGTGGCCCCATCCGGTGGACCCCCGGGACCCTTCCGGTGGTCCCGGTACAATACCGGTGACCCCGAAACTTGTCCCGATGGCCGAAATAGCACTTCCTATATATAATTCTTTACCTCCAGACTATTCCGAAACTCCTCGTGAACGTCCGGGATCTCATCCGGGACTCCGAACAACATTCGGGTTACTGCATATTCATATCTTCACAACCCTAGCGTCACCGAACCTTAAGTGTGTAGACCCTACGGGTTCGAGAGACATGCAGACATGACCGAGACGACTCTCCGGTCAATAACCAACAGCGGATCTGGATACCCATGTTGGCTCCCACATGCTCCTCGATGATCTCATCGGATGAACCACGATGTCGAGGATTCAAGCAACCCCGTATTCAATTCCCTTTGTCAATCGGTATATTACTTGCCCGAGATTCGATCGTCGGTATCCCAATACCTTGTTCAATCTCGTTACTGGCAAGTCACTTTACTCGTACCGTAATGCATGATCCCGTGACCAGACACTTGGTCACTTTGAGCTGATAATGATGATGCATTACCGAGTTGGCCCAGTGATACCTCTCCGTCATACGGAGTGACAAATCCCAGTCTTGATCCGTGTCAACCCAACAGACACTTTTGGAGATACCCGTAGTATACCTTTATAGTCACCTAGTTACGTTGTGATGTTTGGTATACCCAAAGCACTCCTACGGTATCCGGGAGTTACACGATCTCATGGTCTAAGGAAAAGATACTTGACATTGGAAAAACTCTAGCAAACGAACTACACGATCTTAATGCTATGTTTAGAATTGGGTCTTGTCCATCACATCATTCTCCTAATGATGTGATCTCGTTATCAATGACATCCAATGTCCATAGTCAGGAAACCATGACTATCTGTTGATCAACGAGCTAGTCAACTAGAGGCTTACTAGGGACATGTTGGTGTCTATTATTCACACATGTATTACGATTTTCGGATAACACAATTATAGCATGAATAAAGACAATTATCATGAACAAGTAAATATAATAATAATGCTTTTATTATTGCCTCTAGGGCATATTTCCAACAGTCTCCCACTTGCACTAGAGTCAATAATCTAGTTACATTGTGATGAATCGAACACCCATGGAATTCTGGTGTTGATCATGTTTTGCTCTAGGGAGAGATTTAGTCAATGGATCTGCTACATTCAGGTCCGTATGTACTTTACAAATCTCTATGTCTCCATCTTGAACATTTTCACAAATGGAGTTGAAGCCACGCTTGATGTGCCTTGTCTTCTTGTGAAACCTGGGCTCCTTGGCAAGTGCAATAGCTCCAGTGTTGTCACAGAAGAGCTTGATCGGCCCCGACGCATTGGGTATGACTCCTAGGTCGGTGATGAACTCCTTCGCCCAAATTGCTTCATGCGCTGCCTCCGAGGCTGCCATGTACTCTGCTTCACATGTAGATCCCGTCACGACGCTCTGCTTGCAACTGCACCAGCTTACTGCCCCACCATTCAAAATATACACGTATCCGGTTTGTGACTTTGAGTCATCCAGATCTGTGTCAAAGCTAGCGTCGACGTAACCCTTTACGACGAGCTCTTCGTCACCTCCATAAACAAGAAACATTTCCTTAGTCCTTTTCAGGTACTTCAGGATATTCTTGACCGATGTCCAGTGTTCCTTGCCGGGATTACTTTGGTACCTTCCTACCAAACTTACGGCAAGGTTTACATCAGGTCTGGTACACAGCATGGCATACATAATAGAACCTATGGCTGAGGCATAGGGGATGACACTCATCTCTTCTATATCTTCTGCCGTGGTCGGACATTAAGCTGAGCTCAATTTCACACCTTGTAACACAGGTAAGAACCCCTTCTTAGACTGATCCATATTGAACTTCTTCAATATCTTATCAAGGTATGTGCTTTGTGAAAGACCTATGAGGCGTCTCGATCTGTCTCTATAGATCTTGATGCCTAATATATAAGCAGCTTCTCCAAGGTCCTTCATTGAAAAACTCTTATTCAAGTAGGCCTTAATGTTGTCCAAGAGTTCTATATCATTTCCCATCAAAAGTATGTCATCTACATATAATATGAGAAATGCTACAGAGCTCCCACTCACTTTCTTGTAAACGCAGGCTTCTCCATAAGTCTGTGTAAATCCAAACGCTTTGATCATCTCATCAAAGCGAATGTTCCAACTCCGAGATGCTTGCACTAGCCCATAGATCGAGCATTGGAGCTTGCACACCTTGTTAGCATTCTCAGGATCGACAAAACCTTCCGGCTGCATCATATACAATTCTTCCTTAAGGAAACCATTAAGGAATGCCATTTTGACGTCCATTTGCCATATCCCATAATCATAGTATGCGGCAATTGCTAACATAATTCGGACGGACTTCAGCTTCGCTACCGGTGAGTAAGTCTCATCGTAGTCAACCCCTTGAACTTGTCGATAACCCTTAGCGACAAGCCGAGCTTTATGGATGGTCACATTACCATCTGCGTCTGTCTTCTTCTTAAAGATCCATTTATTTTCTATGGCTCGCCGATCATCGGGCAAGTCAGTCAAAGTCCATACTTCATTTTCATACATGGATCCTATCTTGGATTTCATGGCTTCTAGCCATTTGTCGGAATCCGGGCCCACCATCGCGTCTTCATAGTTCGAAGGTTCACCATTGTCTAACAACATGATTTCCAAGACAGGGTTGCCGTACCACTCTGGTGAGGAACGTGTCCTTGTGGACCTATGAATTTCAGTAGGAGATTGATCAGAAGTATCTTGATCATCATCATTAACTTCCTCTCTAGTCGGTGCAGGCACCTCAGGAACATTTTCTTGAGTTGTGCCTTTTTCCGGTTCAAGAGGTAATACTTCATCAAGTTCTACTTTCCTCCCACCTACTTCTTTCGAGAGAAACTCCTTCTTTAGAAAGGATCCATTCTTAGCAACAAATATCTTGCCTTCGGATCTGAGGTAGAAGGTGTACCCAACAGTTTCTTTAGGGTATCCTATGAAGACGCATTTTTCTGACTTGGGTTCGAGCTTTTCAGGTTGAAGTTTCTTGACATAAGCATCGCATCCCCAAACTTTTAGAAACGACAGCTTAGGTTTCTTCCCAAACCATAATTCATACGGTGTCGTCTCAACGGATTTCGACGGAGCCCTATTTAAAATGAATGTGGCAGTCTCTAAAGCATAGCCCCAAAAAGATAGCGGTAAATCGGCAAGAGACATCATAGATCGCACCATATCTAATAGAGTGCGATTACGACGTTCGGACACACCATTATGCTGAGGTGTTCCAGGCGGCGTGAGCTGTGAAACTATTCCACATTTTCTTAAGTGTGTGCCAAACTCGTGACTCAAGTATTCTCCTCCACGATCTGATCGCAGGAACTTGATTTTCCTGTCTCGTTGATTCTCAACCTCACTCTGAAATTCCTTGAACTTTTCAAAGGTCTCAGACTTGTGTTTCATTAAGTAGACATACCCATATCTACTCAAGTCATCAGTGAGGGTGAGAACATAACGATAGCCACCGCGAGCCTCAACACTCATTGGACCGCACACATTAGTATGTATGATTTCCAATAAGTTGGTTGCTCGCTCCATTGTTCCTGAGAACGGAGTCTTGGTCATTTTACCCATGAGGCATGGTTCGCACGTGTCAAATGATTCGTAATCAAGAGACTCTAAAAGTCCATCAGCATGGAGCTTCTTCATGCGTTTGATACCTATGTGACCAAGGCGGCAGTGCCACAAGTATGTGGAACTATCATTATCAACCTTACATCTTTTGGTATTCACACTATGAACATGTGTAGCATTACGCTCGAGATTCATTAAGAATAAACCATTCACCATCGGAGCATGACCATAAAACATATCTCTCATATAAATAGAACAACCATTATTCTCGGATTTAAATGAGTAGCCATCTCGAATTAAACGAGATCCTGATACAATGTTCATGCTCAAACTTGGCACTAAATAACAATTATTGAGGTTTAAAACTAATCCCGTAGGTAAATGAAGAGGCAGTGTGCCGACGGCGATCACATCGACCTTGGAACCATTCCCGACGCGCATCATCACCTCGTCCTTCGCCAGTCTCCGCTTATTCCGCAGCTCCTGCTTCGAGTTACAAATGTGAGCAACTGCACCGGTATCAAATACCCAGGAGCTACTACGAGTACTGGTAAGGTACACATCAATTACATGTATATCACATATACCTTTTGTTTTGCCGGCCTTCTTGTCTGCTAAGTATTTGGGGCAGTTCCGCTTCCAGTGACCACTTCCCTTGCAATAAAAGCACTCAGTCTCGGGCTTGGGTCCGTTCTTTGGCTTCTTCCCGGTAGCTTGCTTACCGGGCGTGGCAACTCCCTTGCCGTCCTTCTTGAAGTTCTTCTTACCCTTGCCTTTCTTGTACTTAGTGGTTTTATTCACCATCAACACTTGATGTTCCTTTTTGACTTCTACCTTTGCTGATTTCAGCATTGCAAATACTTCAGGAATGGTCTTTTCCATCCCCTGCATATTGAAGTTCATCACAAAGCTCTTGTAGCTTGGTGGAAGCGACTGGAGGATTCTGTTGATGATTGCATCATCTGGGAGATTAACTCCCAGCTGAGTCAAGCGGTTATGTAACCTAGACATAGTGAGTATGTGCTCACTGACAGAACTATTTTCCTCCATCTTACAGCTGAAGAATTTGTCGGAGACTTCATATCTCTCGACCCGGGCATGAGCTTGAAAAACCATTTTCAGCTCTTCGAACATCTCATATGCTCCATGTCTCTCAAAACGCTTTTGGAGCCCCGGCTCTAAGCTGTAAAGCATGCCGCACTGAACGAGGGAGTAATCATCAGCACGTGTCTGCCAAGCGTTCATAACGTCTTGGTTCTGTGGGACGGGTGCGTCACCTAGCAGTGCTAGTAGGACATAATCTTTCTTGGCAGCTATGAGGATGATCCTCAGGTTCCGGACCCAGTCTGTATAGTTGTTGCCATCGTCTTTCAGCTTGGTTTTCTCTAGGAACACGTTGAAGTTGAGGACAACGTTGGCCATTTGATCTACAAGACATATTGTAAAGATTTTAGACTAAGTTCATGATAATTAAGTTCATCTAATCAAATTATTCAATGAACTCCCACTTAGATAGACATTCATCTTCTAGTCATCTAAGTATAACATGATCCGAGTCAACTAGGCCGTGTCCGATCATCACGTGAGACGGACTAGTCAACATCGGTGAACATCTTCATGTTGATCGTATCTTCTATATGACTCATGCTCGACCTTTCGGTCTTCTGTGTTCCGAGGCCATGTCTGTACATGCTAGGCTCGTCAAGTCAACCTAAGTGTTTGCATGTGTAAATTTGTCTTACACCCGTTGTATGTGAACGTTAGAATCTATCACACCCGGTCATCACGTGGTGCTTCGAAACAACGAACTGTCGCAACGGTGCACAGTTAGGGGGAACACTTTCTTGAAATTATTATGAGGGATCATCTTATTTACTACCGTCGTTCTAAGTAAACAAGATGCAAAACATGATAAACATCACATGCAATCAAATAATAATAGTGACATGATATGGCCAATATCACATAGCTCCTTTGATCTCCATCTTGGGGCTCCATGATCATCTTGTCACCGGCTTGACACCATGATCTCCATCATCATGATCTCCATCATCGTGTCTCCATGAAGTTGCTCGCCAACTATTACTTCTACTACTATGGCTAACGCGTTTAGAAATAAAGTAAAGTAATTTACTTGGCGTTTCTCAATGACACGCAGGTCATATAAAGAATAAAGACAACTCCTATGGCTCCTGCCGGTTGTCATACTCATCGACATGCAAGTCGTGATTCCTATTACAATAGCATGAACATCTCATACATCTCATATATATCATTCATCATTCATCACAACTTTGGCCATATCGTATCACAATGCACTTGCTGCAAAAACAAGTTAGACGTCCTCTAATTGTTGTTGCAAGTTTTACGTGGCTGAAATAGGGTTCTAGCAAGAACGTTTTCTCACCTACGTGAAAGCCACAACGTGATTTGTCAACTTCTATTTACCCTTCATAAGGACCCTTTTCATTGAATCCGCTCCAACTAAAGTGGGAGAGACAGACACCCGCCAGCCACCTTATGCAACTAGTGCATGTTAGTCGGTGGAACCGGTCTCACGTAAGCGTACGTGTAAGGTTGGTCCGGGCCGCTTCATCCCACAATACCGTTGAAGCAAGATAAGACTAGTAGCGGCAAGAAAGTTGACAACATCAACGCCCATAACAAATTGTGTTCTACTCGTGCAAGAGAACTACGCATAGACCTAGCTCATGATGCCACTGTTGGGGAACGTTGCAGAAAACAAAAATTTTCCTACGGTTTCACCAAGATCCATCTATGAATTCATCTAGCAACGAGTGATTGGATTGCATCTACATACCTTTGTAGATCACGCGCGGAAGCGTTCAAAGAACGGGGATGAGGTAGTCGTACACAACGTGATCCAAATCACCGGAGATCCTAGCGTCGAACGGACGGCACCTCTGCGTTCAACACACGTACGGTCAGCGTAACGTCTCCTCCTTCTTGATCCAGCAAGGGGGAAGGAGAGGTTGATGAAGATCCAGCAGCACGACGGCGTGGTGGTGGATGCAGGGCGTCACAGTAGCAGGGCTTCGCCTTATACTACGAGAGGGAGAGGTGTAGCAGGGGAGAGGGAGGCGCCAAGACTCAAGGTGTTGTTGCCCCCTCCCTCCCCCTCATATATATAGGCTCCCCTAGGGGGGCGCCGGCCCTAGGAGATGAGATCTCCTAGGGGGGCGGCGGCCAGGGCTGGAGTGGCCCCCAAGGCAAGGTGGGGCGCCCCCCCACCCCTAGGGTTTCAACCCTAAGCGCATGGGGTGGGCCTAGGGGGGCGCACCAGCCCACTATGGGCTGGTTCCCCTTCCCACTTTGGCCCATGGGGCCCTCCAGGATGGGTGGCCCCACCCGGTGGACCCCCGGGACCCTTCCGGTGGTCCCGGTACAATACCGGTGACCCCGAAACTTGTCCCGGTGGCCGAAACAGCACTTCCTATATATAATTCTTTACCTCCGGACTATTCCGAAACTCCTCGTGATGTCCGGGATCTCATCCGGGACTCCTAACAACATTCAGGTTACTGCATGTACATATCTTCACAACCCTAGCGTCACTGAACCTTAAGTGTGTAGACCCTACGGGTTCGGGAGACATGCAGACATGACCAAGACGACTCTCCGGTCAATAACCAACAGCGGGATCTAGATACCCATGTTGGCTCCCACATGCTCCTCGATGATCTCATCGGATGAACCATGATGTCGAGGATTCAAGCAACCCCGTATTCAATTCCCTTTGTCAATCGGTATATTACTTGCCCGAGATTCGATCATCGGTATCCCAATACCTTGTTCAATCTCGTTACTAGCAAGTCACTTTACTCGTACCGTAATGCATGATCCCGTGACCAGACACTTGGTCACTTTGAGCTGATAATGATGATGCATTACCGAGTGGGCCCAGTGATACCTCTCCGTCATATGGAGTGACAAATCCCAGTCTTAATCCGTGTCAACCCAACAGACACTTTTGGAGATACCCGTAGTATACCTTTATAGTCACCCAGTTACGTTGTGACGTTTGGTATACCCAAAGCACTCCTACGGTATCCGGGAGTTACACGATCTCATGGTCTAAGGAAAAGATACTTGACATTGGAAAAACTCTAGCAAACGAACTACACGATCTTAATGCTATGTTTAGAATTGGGTCTTGTCCATCACATCATTCTCCTAATGATGTGATCTCATTATCAATGACATCCAATGTCCATAGTCAGGAAACCATGACTATCTGTTGATCAACGAGCTAGCCAACTAGAGGCTTACTAGGGACATGTTGGTGTCTATTATTCACACATGTATTACGATTTCCGGATAACACAATTATAGCATGAATAAAGACAATTATCATGAACAAGGAAATATAATAATAATGCTTTTATTATTGCCTCTAGGGCATATTTCCAACATCTCGCACCCTCGCGATCAAGACTATTTAAGCTTATAGGTAAGGCAAGGTAAATATGTGGAGCTGCAGCAAGCGACTAGCATATGTGGTGGCTATCTTGTTCGCAAAAGAGAGCGAGAAGAGGGTGCAAAGCGCGAACGAATAACTAGAGGGCATCCTGTGGCAAGCATTACTCCAACACCGTGTCCACTTCCCGGACTCCGCCGAGAAGAGGCCATCACGGTAACTCACACGTTTGATTCATTTTAATTAAGTTAAGGTTCAAGTTATCTACAACCGGACATTAACAAATTCCCATCTGCCCAGAACCACGGGCACGGCTTTCGAAAGTTCAAATCCCTGCAAGGGAGTCCCAACTTAGCCCATGACAATCTCTCACGGTCAACGAAGGAATAAACCTCCTCCTGAGACGTTCCGATCAGACTCGGTATCCCGGTTCTTCAAGACACTTCGACAGGTTAAAACAAATCCAGCAACACCGCCTGAATGTGCCGACAAATCCCGATAGGAGCTGCACATATCTCGTTCTCAGGGCACACTCAGATAGGTCAAGCTACGAGTAAAACCAACCCTCGAGTTTCCCCGAGGTGGCCCCGCAGGCTGCCTGGTTCGGACCAACACTCAGAGGAGCACTGGCCCGGGGGGGTTTAAAATAAGATGACCCTCGGGCTCCGGAAACCCAAGGGAAAAAGAGGCTAGGTGGCAAATGGTAAAACCAAGGTTGGGCATTGCTAGAAAAGCTTTAATCAAGGCGAACTATCAAGGGGTTCCCATTATCACCCAACCGCGTAAGGAACGCAAAATCCGGGAACATAACACCGATATGACGGAAACTAAGGCGGCAAGAGTGGAACAAAACACTAGGCGAGAGGCCAAGCCTTCCACTCTTTACCAAGTATATATATGCATTAAGATAACATGACAATATAATGATATCCCAACAAGTAAATAATGTTCCAACAAGGAACGGCCTCCAATCTTCACCTGCAACTAGCAACGCTATAAGAGGGGCTGAGCAAAGCGGTAACATAGCCAATCAACGGTTTGCTAGGACATGGTGGGTTAGAGGTTTGACATGGCAATTTGGGAGGCTTGAAAGCAAGTGGTAGGCATCGTAGCATTGGCATAGCAAAAGAGCGAGCATCTAGCATAGCAAAGATAGTAGTGATTTCGAGGGTATGATCATCTTGCCTGCAAAGTTGTCAGAGTTGACTGGATCCTCGAAAGCAAACTCAATGGGCTCCTCGTTAGCGAACTCGTCTCCCGGCTCTACCCAAACAAGACAAACAAGCAAACGGAACACAATCAACCACGTGTAAAGCTCAAACAATATGATGCAATAATGGTATGCTATGCGGGATGCGATGCGGGATGCATAAGCAAGATTTGACAAGGGATGCATGAACCTGGCGTCAACATGGGAATCCAGGTGTGCCACTGTAAAGATGAGATGAAATCGCTTGAAAACGATATAAAGAACGCCAGAATCGGAGTTACAGTTTGGAAATGGCAAGTGATTCAAATATGGCCACGTTCTGCGATTTACAGCAAGTAGCCATCTAAATGCAACAAGATGAACATGCTACAGTACTCAAACATGGCATAAAAATACATGGCAGGGATGCATTCAAGATGCTTAACAAAAGTCTAGCACTGAGCTACGGCCAATTCATCCATTAACAGGTTCAAACAAGCATGGCAAAAATGCATATGACAAACAGATCTCAGACTTAGTGAAATTAACACTTGTCTGGAATTTCAGATCAGATAGCACTCTTCGGAGCAACAAAACTACATGCTACAGGACCTGAACATGGCAAAGTAAAGCATGGCATGGAGCTACTCAAAGAGCTTAACAAAAGTCCCTTAATGACCTTGAGCCAAAAGGGATCAGAAAATATCATTGCAAGCATGTGAACATGGCAAAAACATAACCAGTTCTCAGACTTAGTGAAATGCGGGGAGTTGTGTCACCTTTGAGAGTTACACTGATATTAACAGTACCGCACCTTCACTTGAAGAGAGCTGGTATCCGAAGCCTTTCTAGTCGTACCGGCAATACTAGCACATATATTCCAGCAAGTTCCACTTTGCTGATTTTACTCTGATGCTTAAGGTTTTCATGTTATATCTACACTATGATCTCTGTAGCTGCTTTGTGTCGCACTAGCAGCAGTCCACTCTTGAAGCTAAACACTGCAATGACTTACAAAATTGGCACCAAGGCATTGAGTGCCATTCTGGATGCAATGAAACTCATACGCTCCCCACCCGTTGATTCTTGTTCAGAATATGATCCTAATGACTATTCTAACCTCGAGGAGTCAAAGGCAGATGGCCTGTCATGTTCACCCATCAAGGTGCCTGTTCTAATTTGGCAATGTTTTATTGATTGCGGGTATCTTGCATATGTTGTCTTGCATTTCTTCTACTTTGTTGCACCGCCATCTGCTTAGTTTACTCATCATATATGTCAAGATGCCATGCCCATCCATTATCAATACATATTCCATCTGTCATCATACCATGTTTTTCTACTCAAATGTTGTTCTTGTGCATCAGACATCAAAAAGGAAGAGGGTGATTGCCGAACCTGAAGGAGCACCAGCAAAGTCCTTGAAAAATATGGTGGTGCCGGAGAAATAAGACAGCACCCCACTTATATTGGTTGTAAAACCAGTGACACAAAATGTAGGACCGACTCCAGCAGACTGTACCCATACTTCACTGGCCACACCACTAGCCCCACCACATAGGACCTGCACTCCAGCAAAAGGTATACCGATTTCATTTGCCATAGCACCAGCTGTACCACAGAAAACTCTCACTCCAGCAAAACGTACAGCAAGTCCACCGGCCGAAGACCTATCCCAACTGCAGAGACGGCCAATTCCTACAGATTGGAACCCCATTCCATTTATTCCCAGTTTAAAATGCAATGCTTTCAATGTTGTTAGGGACTACGTGCATATATTCCCATCATGGAAAGATTATTGTGAAGACAAACACCATTTTCACATCTTCCTGTCCAACTTACGTGTAAGTGCTATTATTCATGGTTATTATTTTCCTGTTTTCTGCTGATTGAACACATCAATGATTTATATTACATTGTTGTAACTAGGCGAGGGTCAGTCTGGATAGTCATGACGAGCAAAGCTTGCTTGTGCTTTTCAAGGAAGCATTGCAGCAGTATCGGTGTTACCTGAGGAAATCACACTTTGATGGCAAGTCTATAAACAAATTTCCGGTGAAGTCTCCTGTGCTAAATTTAGAAGACATTGAATGGAAAAACCTTGTTATGCACTGGTCTCGTTCCCAGGATGAGGTACTGTCTATGAAGTCACATGACTATTTGAACTTCTACTTTTCCGCATGTGCCTTATGGATCTTTTTTGCAGGAAATCTGCTCGAAGAAGAATTCCGGTTTGACAAGAACGACAGGATATCACAAATACGCTGCCTGCTGCTTTGCTCTTGTTAGTACCTGTTGTCCTGTATCACTGTACTTGCATACATACCTGGTTCATTATGTGACAGCAGTATGCATGATAGCTTGCTTATCAATTGTTCGCTCCAAATTATCTGATCTGTATAAATGGTTACATTAGTGTAGAATATATCCAATGCCAATGTTTTTTAGCTCTGCATTGTTCTTGTAAGTACATGCTGTCCTTTATCAATGTACTTATAATGACAGGTAGTTGTTCATGTACCATCACTCTGCAGCTTATTTTCCTTTGCCCTCCATTTTCTACACATCAGATCTATATTTACTCTTACCATAAGGTTGGTACTGAAGAAGTTTAGCTGTGCATTGCCCTTGGTTGTACCTTTTGCCTGTATCGCTGCACTTACATTTATAGCTACTTGGTTATGTAGCATCATTATTCATCTTATATTAAATATTCTCCATTTTTTCGTATATTATCGCATCTATATTTACTCTTAACAAAATGTAGAATAAAGGCAATACTTTTGAAGAAGATTATGTGGTAAACTTCTTGAATTGCCCCCCCCCCCATCAGCATGGACAAGGCCTTTATAGAGCCTGTCTTCACCAATAATGTAAGTTTGTCCATCTCAAGCCTTCAAACTTTGTTGTATATATTTGGTTAGGCATGACTGCAACAGCTGTTTATTTTGGCGTTTGCATCAAATTGCTTGTTTAAAGTTCATTATGTAGTTCATAAACAAAAGTTTGTCCTTTCTCAATTTAAGTTTTCAGTTGTACAACCAAGTTCCTTCTTCATACCATGTAAATTAAACTATACAGAGCAAGTCATCTTCTTTTGCACTGCATGTATGCTTCTGTTCTTCATCCGTAATCCAGTGGTGTGGTGAACCTACCACTACAGCATAATGTCATATTTTGCAATGTCTTAACTATGAACAATGTCATATCATTCTACTATTATTTAAACCATCTCTTTATTTGCCAATCTGAAATGGTATAAATTGACAGCACACTAGCCATTCATACTTATGAGTTCTTGATCTGTAATCCAGTGGTGTCGTGAAGCTGCCAACTCCTTCACAATGTCATTTCCTGCCATTTCTTGACCTGAACAATACCATATTGTGTTAATGCAATTTTAAACTATGTCACTTTATTCGTCAGTAAGAAATGTGATGAATTGTCAGCACTGATACTTTTATCTGCAAAACCTGTCATCTGTCTGCTTGTTTATCTTTCAAAGTGAGGAAGATATAAGTGTTGAACAAGCACAGTCTCATCATCTTGCTCAGTTGCTTGCACTGAAGCTCCCCAGCAAGGCTAACCTTTCTTGAACTCTATTGAAGTGTTGTTGGTTTTGTATATTATTTTGTCGGCATGTTTATTTGCACTGGTGGCGATATTTGATGCCCAGTGTATGTAATCTGTTGTCTGGTTGTGCTTTATTATCATAGTGGCGAACTTTGATGCCCAGTGGATGTAATATGCCGTAATTTCTTTATTGTATAGTCTAGGTTTTTTCTTATTCACGATGCTGCAGTTATTTTACTCTATATATATCATGTCTTCGCAGTAAACCGGCCAAACCGTAAAATTACGGTACATAATCGGGCCGTCATGCAATCACGATGTAGGTTGGGCCTGAAATGTGCCGAACAGCTCACGGGCCGGCAGCAGGCCGAAATGAACCCCGGCCCATGATTGTGCGAATCAAATCACGGGCTTTTAACAGGCCAAAATTGTCTCGGTCCTTGTTTGGCCCAATCAGATATCGGCTGCGAGCAGGCCGGATGCAAACCGGGCCGTAGTTAGGCCCAACAATATGACGGGCTTTTAACAGGCTGAAATTAATATAGGGCCGAAATGTTAAACGGACCCTTAACAGGCCAAAACTAATATCAGGCTGAATTACTAAGTGGGCCTTTAGCAAGTGGGCCCAAAAGCATATTGTCCAATTGACGGGCCGAATCTGATATGGGCCATAATTGAGCCCAAAGCCTCTTAAAGGGCCGGATCTGATCTGGGCTGTAATTTGGCCCAGAACATGGTAGGCTTTTAACGGGCCGGATCTCATATGGGCCACTATTAGGCCCGGAGCGTGGCAGGCCATTAATGGTCCGATCAAATATGGGCCGGCATTTGGCCCAAAACATGGCAGCCAGTTAATGGGCCGGCCTACTAGGGTCCTCAAAATCTTGTGGGCCTACAGCTGGGCAGGCCCATTAATGTCGGCGAAATCTCGTGGGCCTTTAGTTGGGCCGGCCCAGTATGATCCGCAAGAATCTTGTGGGCCTTTACCTGGGTCGGCCCATTATGGCACACAAAAATCTTGTGGGCCTTTACCTAGGCCGGCCCATTATGGCCCGCAAAATCTTATGGGCCTTTAGCTAGGCCAGCCCATTATGGTCCACAAAATCTCGTGGGCCTTTAGCTAGGCTGGCCCATTATGATCCGCAAAATCTTGTGGGCCTTCAGTTGGGCCGGCCCATTTAAACTAGATGGGACGGTCCACGTGTCAACATATCATAGGTGCGTCTCGCCCATTGGATGAGTGACACCTGTGCCAACACGGACCTGACACGTGTCTCCTCCAGCCAACGATGATTTTACATGTGGAAACTCCCCATTGGTCGGGGCTGTTAACGGGTTATCGGATCCAAAACCCGACCCGATAGCTTCACGGCGTTCCGTTACAGTGGATGCCACGTGTCGGTCACCCTTGACGAAAGCACTTCTGTGACGCGGGATTTATCGTCATGGAAGTGGACACTTCCGTGATGATAATTTTGGTAATGTCATGGAACACTTCTACGACAGCACATGTATGACTATCTTGCTTCTATCATAAAATCGTCATGGATGTACATGCATGATAGAAAATGCGACCTACTCTGACAAACACGTATCATCACGGAAGTGTATTTTTTTGTAGTGGAAGTTTCAGGTCATTCCGAGAACGTTTGTTTCTGCACATAAATAACACCATGGTAATTCTGTTGTAAACAGCGTTAGTCCGGGTTAGTTTCATTCAAATCATGCAAGTTAGAGTCCAAAACAAGGGCAAAAGTGTTTGGAAGAGTAGATACGACGTAGACGTATCAGGAGGGCTTTGTCAACTTATTCAATATGCACGATTCTAGCTCAAGTGACCGTACGATGTCCATCCAACTGTCGTAGTGCTTCTTCAACCTCTGGTCTTCTTGCTCCAGCCGCCCAAACTAGCGCCGGTCGTGCCTCGTGCTCCTGCCTTCCGTGGCCGGCTGCGATGCGATGGAGGCCTCACCACCCCGTACTACTCCCACCGCTGGCTAGGCCATCCCTCTACTCACCCACACCCCCTGTTATTCTGCGGCGACGACAGCCTCACACCGCAGCGAACCAGTGAACCCTAATACTCCTCTATGCGTGGGCATCCACTACCGCCTCTTCCCTGCCTCGCGTCATCCCCTTCCTAGGCCTCACCGTCGTCCACCGCTCTGGTGCTCTCGACGCAGCATAGTCAACGTGATCAAGGAACGACTTCCATCAGAAGAGTATTGTACATGGAGAGGCTGACAGTTGGGTCCACGGCGGCCGCAAGGAAGTGCCTCATTATTACGTGCAAAATAATTATTCCTCCACCTGACAGCAGGGACCCACCGGAAGGTCCACCGTATTTTGCAAAAAAACGTTTCCCCCCTGACTGTTGGGACCCACCAGCTACATCTTCGCACGCAAGGAAGTGCCTCCTTATTACGCACAAAAAAAATGAATACTCTCTGTCGGTGTCAAAACCGGCGGATCTCGGGTAGGGGGTCCGGAACTGTGCGTCTAGGGCGGATGGTAACAGGAGGCGTGGGACACGATGTTTACCCAGGTTCGGGCCCTCTTGATGGAGGTAATACCCTACGTCCTGCTTGATTGTTCTTGATAATATGAGTAGTACAAGAGTTGATCTACCACGAGATCTGGGAGGCTAAACCCTAGAAGCTAGCCTATGGTATGATTGTTGTTGTTGGTCCTATGGACTAAACCCTCCGGTTTATATAGACACCGGAGGGGGCTAGGGTTACACAGAGTCGGTTACAAGGAAGGAGATCTACATATCCGTACTGCCAAGCTTGCCTTCCACGCCAAGGAGAGTCCCATCCGGACACGGGACGAAGTCTTCAATCTTCTATCTTCATAGTCCAACAGTCCGGCCAAAGGATATAGTCCGGCTGTCCAGATACCCCCTAATCCAGGACTCCCTTAGTAGCCCCTGAACCAAGCTTCAATGACGATGAGTCCAGCGCGCAGATTGTCTTCGGCATTGCAAGGCGGGTTCCTCCTCCGAATACTTCATAGAAGATTTTGAACACGAGGATCGTGTCCGGCTCTGCAAAACGAGTTCCACATACCACCGTAGAGAGAATAATATTTCCACAAATCTAATCTGCTGACGTACCCCGTAGTGTGACATCAGGCCACAGCCAGGTCTTTATTCGAATCATTTTTCATAACCCATCTCAGCGTGTTTCGCGAGGCGGTTTCCTTGGCACGTCGTGTCGAAGCAGAGATCGTGTCGCCTTTATCATGGGATTCTCATCAATACGGACATGGGTAACCCAACCGTGCCTATGGGTAGGACTCCTAGATCTTAGGCAAGTCCCAAACGGCCACGAGGAGGACGCTTGATATTCACCCTCTTTATAAAGGGGACAAGGCTTTTTTCTTTTTTCCCTCTCGTGCTCAATCAAATCCTTCCCCCGCCTTGAGTTCTAACACCCAAAACTCGGGTCAGGTGCTTCGGACCTTCAACTATGTCTGGATCCAACCTTCAAGGTTGGTGGATGCCTTCCTCCGTCACAGAGGAGGACATCAAGAAGTTGAGAGAGGCCAAATATCTGACCGCCGAAATTTCGCATCGGCTGCCTGCCGAGGGCAGGTCGTCCCTACTCCCGAACCCAACGAGAGCGTCGTGTTCGTCTCCCACTTCCTCCGAGGACTAGGCCTCGCTCTGGATCCCTTTGTTAGGGGTCTTATGTTCTATTATGGGCTAGATTTTCACGATCTGGCCCCGGATTCCCTTCTTCACATCTCGACATTTATTGTCGTATGTGAGGCCTTCCTCCGCATTACCCCTCACTTCGGCCTGTGGCTCAAGACCTTCGATGTGAAGCCGAAGATGATCGAGGGGCAGCACGCAGCGTGCGGAGGCGCTTTAATAAGCAAAATCGCTGACGCTCCATGGCCTGAGGGTTGCTTCCCAGAGGTGTCCGGATTGTGGCAGCGGGAGTGGTTCTACATCACAGCTCCCCGAAGTGCCAAGTGGGTAGCTGCCCCCACCTTTCGCTCAGGCCCCCCACCACAACTGATGTCATGGATCAGCAGGGGGCTGAGCTGGGGTCCAGCCAAGGACGTGCCAATACTGCAAAGCCGTATCCGAGATCTCTTTGAGAGAGATTTCAGTCTGGTTATGGTAGTGCAAGTTATGCTAGTTCGTCAAGTCCAGCCTTGCAAACGTCGGCCCCTTCGCCTGTGGGAATTCAACCCGGAAGGACCATGAGCTATTCAACATTTCCTCATCATGACGCATGAAGAGATGTACAAATTGTTCTTCGGACCACAAATAATGTGTCCGGACATCACTGAGGATGCAGGTCTGAGCTGCAATCGCCCGGATACCCAAGTAAGTAGCCCCGCATCCGAACACACTGTCCGTTTATTTATCGCAATGTTGCCCTAAAAAAGCCGCTCTTTGACCAGGATTGGATAGCGAAGGCAAAGTTGATCAGGTGTCCGGCCCCCCTCCCTGAGACCTCACCAAATCCCATGCTAACCAGGATGCTGGAGATCGCGCCTTATCAAGCGCCCTTAGGAGAAGATAAAGGGGGAACAAGGAGGCTAGCGCCTCCGCGAAGGAGGTTAGCCGGGAAGGAGGAACTGAAACTTCCTCTCCCTAGGGAAGGAAGAGAACCGCCTCTAAGGACCCGGAGACAATGGTCTCCAAACGGGGGAAGACATCTCCGCCGGAGGGTCCTGCCCTGGGGGATACCCTGGCCGCACTATGCCCTCAAGGGGATCAGCCCTCCACCGAGCTGTAAGTAAAAGGGTACTTAATAATGAAAATATCTCGCTTTACTTCTGAGGAAAATAATCGAAGCATTTATCTTGAAGTTTAGATCTTAGCCCTTCTCAGCAGAGCTCGTCTTCAGGGGATCTTCTTCCAGAGATGATGGAGAGCGAAACGCCTCCCCCGCCACACCGCTCACGAGGCGCGCGACCCCGAGGTGTCGTCGCGGGGGGTTTCTCCTGATCCGGCAAGACCAGAAGGTAATCATATGGCCACCCGAAGCCCTCGGTATCCGGCTCTTGAAGAGAGCAATCAAAAGAGTCCGGCACCGTCTGGTGTGCGATCGAATGTACTGAGGGATCTGCTAGAGCAAGCAGCTATCTCAGAAGAGCACCGCACGTTGATGGGTACGGTGATTGAAAGGATTTCGTCCGCCGAAAGTGGGTTGCATGAAGCCTTTATGAGTCTACTGACGGGTTTTGAGGTACACGAAATGATGTACATTGTTGATAGTACCGCACATTTTTAGATGTGCCCTGTGTAGATAGTAGCCCCTGAGACTCTGGTTGTCGTTGAAAACAGCGGCAAATAGAGGATCGTAGTCCCAGGTAATAACCAGACCGCCTTTATGTGCAGGTGGTTGAAGCTCCGGTGGCTAGCCGGACTGATGGGTTTGCCGAACTAAGGCGGCAACTGGATGCGGCAGATGCCGATATCGTGCTTGTTAACAAGCGGCTTGACGAGGCACAGGGTAGCTGATTTTCCTGGTGATTGTCACATAATAAGAGCAGCATGATGCCAGTATCTTTAATATGTTGTGACTGCAGATGGAGCTGCCACTATGGAGACCCTTCGGGTGGAGCTTGCCCGAGCCAAGGAGCAAGCAAGGAGTAGCAATGCGGCCGCTTTAAAGGCGGCCGAAGAGTTAAGGGCCGAACAGGCCGCGCATTGCGAGAGCAAAGAAAAAATAGCCAAGATGGCTATAGAGTTAAAAGATGCTGCTGACCGTTACCAGCTTCTTGAAGAAGAAAACCGGGCGAAGGCGACAGACCTGGAAAAGGCCCGGGTGGCTGCCAAGGAAGCCCGCTCCAAAATTAGAGCGACGAAGGAGGAGCTACATCAAGCTACGGATATTGTATCTGGGAAGCCCTTCTTGTTGCGGACAAAGTTCGGGGATCCAAAGTATGCACCTCTGGACCGGCTATGGAGTTCTGCAGACACCTATGTGGATTTGGCTGCAAGTGCTGCTGATGCGGCCGAGTACTTCAAGGATCGGAAAGATCACGAAGTGGAAAAACTGTTTTGGTCACAGTTTCATGCTCCAGCCCGTCCGCTGCTGTTGAATGAGCAAATGGCGAGTGGGCTGAGCTCCATAGATTATCCGGACTTGCCATGAGGTTTGTTGTGGATCATCTGTGGCCGAGAGGGACAAGGCCGAATAGCTACTTTAGCTTAGTGCAACAATTCCTTGGTGTTGTGCCACACATCGATGCTATAAAGAGGTCGGTGTGCATAGAAGGCTCGTGGATGGCCCTTGCCCGTGTCAAAACATACTGGGCGGAGATGGATTCCACCACTGTTGCGGCACAGGGTTCGGCCATAGGCCGAGTGGCTGCCGAGCACTACTTTGAAGAAGTTCTTGAAGGCGCTCGTTCGATAGAGGCTCAGTGCTCGAAGAATATTATGTTTGAGTGACATGTATTCCCATTGTAAAAAACAATGTTTTATTGAGTTTATCAAGGTTGTATTTATACTTTTGCCCAAAAGTACTATGATGCCTCTTGTGCGTCCATTTATGTATATATGTATATAACCTGAAAGATGGCAGTCGTCGGCTTCAGCCCCCACGCATATAATGCGGGGGTGCTCGCAGAAGACGCATGTTCAGACTTGATCCAACGTCTTGGCCCATTAAGGAGGTGATAGCGCAGAGAACTAGGTAATCGGACTATAATGCTTTAACACTTTCACTTAGCCAGAGGAGTTTGACGGTGGGGCTACTATATAGCCCCTGGTGGCTCCGCTCTCATCCGAATTCGGGGTGCGTACATGCCTGGACGAGAAACGGCCCTTCATTAAGGTGGAGGAATCCCGAAGATTCCGCTAGGTCATCGAGTGGTTGACCAGTCTCACGCTATATCATAGCAGTCAGTTTTCGGCTTTCTCTACTGAGGTGCTCGTCCGGATGAACCAGGGCACAATCGAAGTAGTTCTCCTGGTGCCGCCTTAGCCGATAGAGCGTAACGTAAGGCAGCAAAACACAGGAGTCGGGCAAACCCAACATTTGACCAAAGACATGATTCGGAGCTGATGCATATAAGGCCAAACTCACGATGCTGAACACTCCCTAAGGTATTCGGTCTTTATGATGTAAACCGGGCTAAACAGTGCCCTTTGTAATAAGCCCCTGGTGTCCAGGTACGTGCAATATTCTGACATGGCCACATGCCAATACGTCAACATCCTTCTCAATTGTACTGAGAATCCGGGGGATGTGTATCAACAAGAGACAATAAAAAAGGTTTACGCAGGGTCTTGATCTAAAAAGAATCTTTGGAACGGGTCCCTGATGCACGTCTGCGCATGTGTCTCCGTTGTGCCGTATCCTGTATGGGTGTAGCATGATGGTCATCTGTAAAAGAGAGGAACTTAGCTAAAAAGTTGTCGTGTGCAAAAGGTAGGTTATACTGAATAAACCATGTACAGTTCAAGATGAGTAAAGTTGAGGGAAAATTTTGTTTTTGCCACTCTAGCTTTTGCCAATTTTTCTTATGCCACTCTAAAATTTGACATTTCACTTTTTCCACTCTTAGCTTTTGACAATATATCACTTTTGCCATTCAGCGGTAAAAGCAAAATTTTCAGAGTGGCAATTGTGATACATTGTCAAAAGCTAAGAGTAGCAAAAGTGAAATGAAAAATTATTGGTTTTGCCACGGAATGGCATTCGTGATGTATTGTCAAAAGCAAAGAGTGGCAAAAGTGAGATGTCCAATTCTAGAGTTGCATAAGCAAAATTGGCAAAAGCTAGAGTGGCAAGAACAAAGTTTTCCCTAAAGTTGAGCCTAATTGTCACTTGTTTACACGCGTTGAGCACCTTGTATTGTTATAGGGGTATAGCCATCAAACCTGTATCAATTATATATAGCTACACCGGACTCGTCTAACCGCATCCGTGGTCTTAATGACCTGTCAGATGTTCTAGTTGGTGAGGTCGTCTAGTGTGCGACTGCCAAGGCAGCCGCACAGTCTTCCGCGTGCAAGGAGCGCTCAATATTTCCATTTACTGTAATGATGCCATGTGGACTGGGCATCTTAAGCATGAGAGGAGCGTAATGCGGTATTGCGTTAAAGCGAGCGAAAGCTTCGCGTCCGAGTAGTGCTTGATAGCCACTTTGGAATGGAGCTGTGTGGAAGGTTAACGTTTCGCTGCGGAAGTTATCGGGAAAGCCGAATATAACCTCTAGTAGCAGGGAGCCCGTACAATGGGCTTCTAGGCCTGGCGTTACTCCTTTAAAGGTAGTATTGCTATGGCTGATTTTTGTTGGGTCTATCCCCATTTTGCAGACTGTGTCCTGATATATCAAGTTTAAACTACTGTCGCCGTCCATCAGGACTCGTGTGAAGTGGTATCCGTCAATTATCAGGTCTAACACCAAGGCAGCCCATCCTGCATGCCGGATACTTGCCGAGTAATCCCGATGGTCAAAGGTGATCGGTTTGGACGACCAGTGGCAGAACTTCGCGGTGATAGGCCCTGGGGCATGTGTCTCTAGGAGTGCCGCTTTGTTTCTCCCCTTCATCATGTGTAACACGTTTACTGTTTTGACTTCTGGTGGGAATTTCTTCTGTTCCCCAGTGCTTTCCTTGCGAGGCTCGTCCTCGTCTTCGCTTGGTGTATCATGCCCCTTGTGTTTGGCGTTGAGCTTGCCGGACTGCTTGAAGACCCAACATTCTCTATGGGTATGATTTGCAGGTTTATCGGGTGTGCTGTGGATCTAACATAGTTTGTCCAGAATCTTGTTCAGGCTGGACAGTTCGTCTCTATTGCCTTTGGAGGGCAACTTTTGCTGACCTGGCCAAGAGCTTCTGAATTCGGCGTTTACTGTCGTGCTCTTCAGGCTGTCTTCTTTATTCTGGCGCTTGTTTTTGCTGCGTTGTGGCTTCCTGTTTCCGTCCCTGACTTCGGATGTACTTGGGTCGCTGGTGCTGCATCGGGCTAACCAGTTGTCCTCGCCCGCGCAAAAGCGGGTCATGAGGCTTGTTAATGCTGCCGTTGTTCTCGGCTTTTCTTGGCCGTTGTGTCTGGCAAGCCATTCGTCTCGAACGTTGTGCTTGAAAGTTGCTAAGGCTTCGGCGTCCGGACAGTCGACTATTTGGTTCTTTTTAGTGAGAAATATGTTCCAAAGCTTTCATGCTGACTCTCCGGGCTGTTGAGTTATATGACTTAAATCGTCTGCATCCGGTGGTCGGACATAGGTCCCTTGAAAATTTGCCCGAAAGGCGTCCTCGAGCTCTTCCCAGCTTCCAATGAAGTTTTCGGGGAGGCTTTTAAGCCAGTGCTGAGCTGGCCCTTTGAGCTTGAGGGGTAAGTACTTGATGGCGTGGAGATCGTCTCCTCGAGCCATGTGGATATGGAGGATGTAGTCCTCAATCCAGACCCCAGGGCCTGTCGTTCCGTCGTACGCCTCTATGTTTACGGGTTTGAATCCCTCTGGAAATTCATGGTCCAGCACCTCATCGGTGAAACATAGGGGGTGTGCGGCACCCCTATATTTGGGTGTACCGTGGTGTTCGGATTTTTGTTGTGTTGCATTGCGTGCTGGAGCACGCTTGCTTGGCCCGTAGATGGATTTGGTTGCGCCGTCCTTTTGATGCGAGCCCTCACGTGGATTGCGTACTGGCTTGTGTGCGGTGTCGTTTGCCGCTCTATGTTGGCCACGAGGTCGTCTATCCGACCGGATGGCTGTTTTGTTTTTTGATTGCGGGGGATCTAAGGCCTCCTCATCGAATTCAGGTAGCAGCTTTCACTTCGAGTAGCTCTTTGTGTGGCGACTACTGCTGTATTTTGCTGAAGTGTTGAGTACTTCACTCCATCTAATTCTGAGTGTGTCTTGTGCAGCCTTGAGCCTTTGCTTCTGCTTTTTCAGACTCCTCGCAGTGGCAACAAGCCTTTGATGGGTATTCTATTGCTCCGGGTGCCTGTCCGATGTGATGTCATCCGGACTGTTATCTTCGCCGGAGTCCGGTTGTTCGGTTTGATTCTTCGTGTTGCTGTGGTCGGACGGTGGTTCAATCCCGTGTTCGTTGTCCGCTGGCTCACCCTGCTCTATCGCTGGGTCTATATGATCGTTGTTTCTTCCGAGGCGGGATTTGGAGTGGCGCTTACGCCGCCGCTTTGACTGCTTCTCGAAGGAACGATCCTTCGCTGCGTCCTTCCATTCCTCGTCGTCGTTTTCTTTGGGTGTGTACACCATGTATACATCATATGATGAAGTGGGCGTCCAGTGCCCTGTGGGCAGTGGCTCCTGTTTGTCTCCTACATCGTCGTCCATACCGTCGATGTCTTTGGAGTTGAAGTCAAGCATGTCGGTTAAATTGTCGACAGTGGTTACTAAGTGGGTGGTGGGTGGGCGGCGAATTTCTTCGTCATCCGCATCCCAATCCTGCCGGACATAGTTCGGCCAGGACCCTCCTAACAAGGAGAGAGACTTTAATGAAATCAGTATGTCATCGAAGGGCGAGTGCTGAAAGGTATCTGCGGAGATGAACTCCATGATCGGCGCCCAATCGGATTCGATAGGCGCGGGCGCGGGCGGTTCGGAGTCTGTGACCGGGGAAGAGTCCGGCAGTTCGGCGTCATGGCTCCCGTGAAGGGTAAGGTCGGTATTTGGCTCGATCACCGCTGAAGATGCGGCCTCCGTGGCGGGGTCTATCCACCCATCCTTGGATGGCGCAACTGGCTCCGAATTGAGGGTCGGAGCGGTCGGCGGTGCGATCTCCCGAACACTATCTGATGGTAGAGCTAAATCATGCTCATCGTGACCGTGCGGCGCACTCGGTAAGGGCTCAAATCCGCCGAAGATCAAGTCTCCGTGGATATCGGCCGTGTGGTTTATGATTCCAAACTTGACCTGATGGCCAGGGGCGTAACTCTCGATCTGCTCCAGATGGCCAAGCGAGTTGGCCCGTAGTGCGGAGCCGCCGAATACAAAGATCTGTCTGGGGAGAAAAGTCTCACCCTGGACTGTATCACTATCGATGATCGAAGGAGCCATCAAGCCTAACAATGACGACACAGAGGAACTCTCAATGAAAGCACCAATGTAGGTGTCAAAACCGGCGGATCTCGGGTAGGGGGTCCCGAACTGTGCGTCTAGGGCGGATGGTAACACGAGGCAGGGACACGATATTTACCTAGGTTCGGGCCCTCTTGATGGAGGTAATACCCTACGTCCTGCTTGATTGTTCTTGATAATATGAGTAGTACAAGAGTTGATCTACCACGAGATCAGATAGGCTAAACCCTAGAAGCTAGCCTATGGTATGATTGTTGTTGTTGGTCCTACGGACTAAACCCTCCGGTTTATATAGACACCGGAGGGGGCTAGGGTTACACAGAGTCGGTTACAAGAAAGGAGATCTACAAATCCGTACTGCCAAGCTTGCCTTCCATGCCAAGGAGAGTCCCATCCGGACACCCGAAGAAGTCTTCAATCTTGTATCTTCATAGTCCAACAGTCTGGCCAAAGGATATAGTCCGGCTATCCGGATACCCCCTAATCCAGGACTCCCTCACTCCCCCTGCTAGCTGGGACCCAGTATAGTGGTAGGCTGACTTGTGGGCATACTAAGTTTTTGGGGACGGAGGACTTTGTCAATTTAGTCATTATGCACGATTCTAGCTCCAATGACCGTACGATGTCCATCCAACGGCCGTAGTGCTTCTTCAACCTCTGGTCTTCTTGCTGCAGCCGCCCAAACCAGCGTCGGTCGTGCCTCATGCTCCTGCCTCCCATGGCCGGATGCGATGCGACGAAGGCCTCACCGCCCCCTACTACTCCCACCACTGGCTAGGCCATCCCTCTACTCACCCACACCCCCTATTATTCTGCGGTGACGGCAGCCTCACACCGCAGCGAACCAGTGAACCCTCATACTCCTCTATGTGTGAGCATCCACTACCGTGTCTTCCCCGGCTTCGTGTCGTCCTCTTCCTAGGCCTCGCCGTCGTCCACCGCCTTGGTGCTCTCGGCGCGGCGTGGTCAACATGGTCAAGGAACGGCTTCCATCGGACGTGGAGTGTATGTGGAGAGGCTGATAGCTGGGTCCACGGCCACAGCAAGGAAGTGCCTCCTTATTACGCGGAAAATAATGATTCCTCCACCTGACAACAGGGACCCACCGGACGGGCCACCGTATTTTGCAAAAAAATGTTTCGCCCCTGACTGCTGGGACCCGCCAGACGGGCCACCATATTTCGTGAAAAAAAAATGTTCCCCCTGCTGTCAGCTCGGACCCACCGGAAGTGCCACCTTATTACGCAGAAAAAAATGAATACTCCCCTTGCTAGCTGGGACCCACCTTGGTGGGAGGCTGACTTGTGGGCCAACTAAGTTGACGGGGACGGAGGGCTTTGTCAACTTAGTCAATATGAACGATTCTAGCTCCAGTGACCGTACGATGTCGATCCAATGACCGTAGTGCTTCTTCAACCTCTGGTCTTTTTGCTCCAGCCGCCCAAACCAGCGTCGGTCGTGCCATGTGCTCCTGCCTCCCGTGGCCGGCTGTGATGCCGCGGAGGCCTCACCACCCCCTACTACTCCCGCCGCTGGCAAGGCCATCCCTCTACTCACCTACGCCCCCTGTTATTCTGCGGCGACGACAGCCTCACACCGCAGCCGAACCAGTGAACCCTCATACTCCTCTACGTTCTTGGAAATATGCCCTAGAGGCAATAATAAATTGATTATTATTATATTTCCTTGTTCATGATAATCGTTTATTATCCATGCTAGAATTGTATTGATAGGAAACTCAGATACATGTGTGGATACATAGACAACACCATGTCCCTAGTAACCCTCTAGTTGACTAGCTCGTTGTTCAATAGATGGTTACGGTTTCCTAACCATGGAAATTGGATGTCATTGATAACGGGATCACATCATTAGGAGAATGATGTGATGGACAAGACCCAATCCTAAGCCTAGCACAAGATCATGTAGTTCCTATGCTAAAGCTTTTCTAATGTCAAGTATCATTTCCTTAGACCATGAGATTGTGCAAATCCCGGATACCATAGGAGTGCTTTGGGTGTGCCAAACATCACAACGTAACTGGGTGGCTATAAAGGTACACTACAGGTATCTCCGAAAGTGTCTGTTGGGTTGGCACGAATCGAGACTGGGATTTGTCACTTCGTGTAAACGGAGAGGTATCTCTGGGCCCACTCGGTAGGACATCATCATAATGTGCACAATGTGATCAAGGAGTTGATCACGGGATGATGTGTTACGGAACGAATAAAGAGACTTGCCGGTAACGAGATTGAACAAGGTATCGGGATACCGACGATCGAATCTCAGGCAAGTATCGTACCGCTAGACAAAGGGAATTGTATACGGGATTGATTAAGTCCTCGACATCGTGGTTCATCCGATGAGATCATCATGGAACATGTGGGAGCCAACATGGGTATCCAGATCCCGCTGTTGGTTATTGACCGGAGAGTTATCTCGGTCATGTCTGCATGGTTCCCGAACCCGTAGGGTCTACACACTTAAGGTTCGATGACGCTAGGGTTATAGGGAATAGATATACGTGGTTATCGAATATTTTTTGGAGTCCCGTATGAGATCCCGGACGTCACGAGGAGTTCCGGAATGGTCCGGAGGTAAAGATTTATATATGGGAAGTCCTGTTTTGGCCGCTGGAAAAGTTTCGGGGTTTATCGGTAACGTACCGGGACCACCGGGAGGGTCCCGGGGGTCCACCAAGTGGGGCCACAAGCCCAGGAGGGCTACATGGGCCAAGTTTGGGAGGGGACCAACCCCAGATGGGCTGGTACGCCCCCCCCCCCCCCCCCACAAGGGCCCAAGGCGCCTCCAAGAGGGAAGGGGTGCAAACCCTATGGCAGATGGGCCCTAAGGCCCACCCCAGGTGCGCCTCCCCCTCTCCCCCTTGTGGCCGCCACCCAGATGGGATCTGGGGGCTGCCGCCACCCGTAGGGAGGGAACCCTAGGTGGGGGCGCAGCCCCTCCCCTCCCCCTATATATACTTGAGGTTTGGGCTGCCCAACACACATGAGTTCTTGACCTCTCCCTGGTGCAGCCCTACCTCTCTTTCTCCTCATATCTCGCGGTGCTTGGCGAAGCCCTGCTGGAGTACCACGCTCCTCCACCACCACCACGCCGTCATGCTACTGCTGGATGGAGTCTTCCCCAACCTCTCCTTCTCCCCTTGCTGGATCAAGGCGTAGGAGACGTCACCGGGCTGTACATGTGTTGAACACGGAGGTGCCGTCCGTTCGGCACTAGGATCATTGGTGATTTGAGTCACGACGAGTACGACTCCATCAACCCCGTTTACTTGAACGCTTCCGCGTAGCGATCTACAAGGGTATGTAGATGCACTCTCCTTCCCCTCGTTGTTGGTTTCTCCATAGATTGATCCTGGTGACACGTAGGAAATTTTTGAATTTCTGCTACGTTCCCCAACAGTGGCATCATGAGCTAGGTCTATGCGTAGTTTCTATGCACGAGTAGAACACAAAGTAGTTGTGGGCGTTGATTTTGTTCAATATGCTTACCGTTACTAGTCCAATCTTGATTCGGCGGCATTGTGGGATGAAGGGGCCCAGACCGACCTTACACGTACTCTTACGTGAGACTGGTTCCACCGACTGACATGCACTAGTTGCATAAGGTGGCTAGCGGGTGTCTGTCTCTCCCACTTTACTCGGATCGGATTCGATGAAAAGGGTCCTTATGAAGGGTAAATAGCAATTGGCATATCACGTTGTGGTTTTTGCGTAGGTAAGAAACGTTCTTGCTAGAAACCCATAGCAGCCACGTAAAACATGCAAACAACAATTAGAGGACGTCTAACTTGTTTTTGCAGGGTATGCTATGTGATGTGATATGGCCAAGAAGAATGTGATGAATGATATGTGATGTATGAGATTGATCATGTTCTTGTAATAGGAATCACGACTTGCATGTCGTTGAGTATGACAACCGGCAGGAGCCATAGGAGTTGTCTTTATTTATTGTATGACCTGCGTGTCAACATAAACGTCATGTAATTACTTTACTTTATTGCTAAAGCGTTAGCCATAGTAGTAGAAGTAATAGATGACGTGACAACTTCAAGAAGACACGATGATGGAGATCATGGTGTCATGCCGGTGATGATGATGATCATGGAGCCCCGAAGATGGAGATCAAAAGGAGCAATATGATATTGGCCATATCATGTCACTATTTGATTGCATGTGATGTTTATCATGTTTTTACATCTTATTTGCTTAGAACGACGGTAGTAAATAAGATGATCCCTCATTAAAATTTCAAGAAAGTGTTCCCCCTAACTGTGCACCGTTGCGAAAGTTCGTCGTTTCGAAGCACCACGTGATGATCAAGTGTGATAGATTCTTACGTTCGAATACAACGGGTGTTGACGAGCCTAGCATGTACAGACATGGCCTCGGAACACACGCGAAACACTTAGGTTGACTTGACGAGCCTAGCATGTACAGACATGGCCTCGGAACACAAGAGACCGAAAGGTCGAGCATGAGTCCTATGGTAGATACGATCAACATGAAGATGTTCACCGATGATGACTAGTCCGTCTCACGTGATGATCGGACACGGCCTAGTTGACTCGGATCATGTAATCACTTAGATGACTAGAGGGATGTCTATCTGAGTGGGAGTTCATAAGATGAACTTAATTATCTTGAACACAGTCAAAAGGTCTTCGCAAATTATGTCGTAGCTCGCGCTTCAGTTCTACTGTTTAGATATGTTCCTAGAGAAAATTTAGTTGAAAGTTGATAGTAGCAATTATGCGGACTAGGTCCGTAAACTGAGGATTGTCCTCATTGCTTCATAGAAGGCTTATGTCCTTAATGCACCGCTCAGTGTGCTGAACCTCGAACGTCGTCTGTGGATGTTGCGAACATCTGACATACACATTTTGATAACTACGTGATAGTTCAGTTAAACGGTTTAGAGTTGAGGCACCGAAGACGTTTTGAAACGTCGCGAAACATATGAGATGTTTCGAGGGCTGAAATTGGGATTTCAGGCTCGTGCCCACGTCAAGAGGTATAAGACCTCCGACGATTTTCTTAGCCTGCAAACTAAGGGAGAAAAGCTCAATTGTTGAGCTTGTGCTCAGATTGTCTGAGTACAACAATCATTTGAATCGAGTGGGAGTTGATCTTCCAGATGAGATAGTGATGTTTCTCCGAAGTCATTACCACCAAGCTGCTAGAGCTTCGTGATGAACTATAATATATCAGGGACATATATGATGATCCTTGAGATATTCGCGATGTTTGACACCACAAAAGTAGAAATCAAGAAGGAGCATCAATTGTTGATGGTTGGTGAAACCACTAGTTTCAAGAAGGGCAAGGGCAAGAAGGGATACTTCATGAAACGGCAAATCAGCTGCTGCTCTAGTGAAGAAACCCAAGGTTGAACCCAAACCCGAGACTAAGTGCTTCTGTAATAAGGGGAACAGCCACTGGAGCAGAATTACCCTAGATACTTGGTAGATGAGAAGGCTGGCAAGGTCGATAGAAGTATATTGGATATACATTGTGTTAATGTGTACTTTACTAGTACTCCTAGTAGCACCATGGTATTAGATACCGGTTCGGTTGCTAAGTGTTAGTAAACTCGAAATAAAAGGCTGCGGAGTAAACGGAGACTAGCTAAAGGTGAGCTGGCAATATGTGTTGGAAGTTTTTCCAAGCTTGATGTGATCAAGCATCGCACGCTCCCTCTACCATCGAGATTGGTGTTTGCGTTGAGCATAGACATGATTGGATTATGTCTATCGCAATACGGTTATTCATTTAAGGAGAATAATGGTTACTCTGTTTATTTGAATAATACCTTCAATGGTCTTGCACCTAAAATGAATGGTTTATTGAATCTCGATCGTAGTGATACACATGTTCATGCCAAAAGATATAAGATAGTAATGATAGTACCACCTACTTGTGGCACTGCCACGTAAGTCATATCGGTATAAAACGCATGAAGAAGCTCCATGTTGATGGATCTTTGGGCTCACTCGTTTTGAAAAGTTTGAGACATGCGAACCATGTCTATTGGTGTATATGCATGAAGAAACTCCATGCAAATGGACCGTTTGGACTCACTTGATTTTGAATCACTTGAGACATGCAAATCATACCACATGGGCAAGATGACTGAAAGCCTCGTTTTCAGTAAAATGGAACTAGAAAGCAACTTGTTGGAAGTAATACATTTTGATGTGTGCAGTCCAATGAGTGCTGAGGCGTGTAGTGGATATCGTTATGTTCTTACTTCACAGATGATTTGAGTAGATGTTGAGTATATTTACTTGATGAATCACGAGTCTGAATTATTGAAAGGTTCAAGTAATTTCAGGGTGAAGTTGAAAGATCGTCGTGACAAGAGGATAAAAGATCTATGATATGATCATAGAGATGAATATCTGAATTACGAGTTTGGCACAGAATTAAGACATTGTGGAAATTGTTTCACAACTAATACAGCCTGGAACACCATAGTGTGATGGTGTGTCCGAACATCATAACTGCACCCTATTGGATATGATGCATACCATGATGTCTCTTATCGAATTACCACGATAGTTTATGGGTTAGGCATTAGAGACAACCACATTCACTTTAAATAGGGCACCACGTAATTCCGATGAGATGACACCGTATGAACTATGGTTTAGAGAAACCTAAGCTGTCATTTCTTAAAAGTTTGGGGCTGCGACGCTTATGTGAAAAAGTTTCAGGCTGATAAGCTCGAACCCAAAGCGGATAAATGCATCTTCATAGGACACCCAAAACAGTTGGGTATACCTCCTGTCTCAGATCCGAAAGCAATAAGGGATTGTTTCTAGAATCGGGTCCTTTCTCGAGGAAAAGTTTCTCTCGAAAGAATTGAGTGGGAGGATGGTGGAGACTTGATGAGGTTATTGAACCGTCTCTTCAACTAGTGTGTGGCAGGGCACAGGAAGTTGTTCCTGTGGCACCTACACCAATTGAAGTGGAAGCTTATGATAATGATCATGAAACTTCATATCAAGTCACTACCAAACCTCGTAGGATGACAAGGATGCGTACTACTTCAGAGTGGTACGTAATCCTGTCTTGGAAGTCATGTTGCTAGACAACAATGAACCTACGAGCTATGGAGAAGCGATGGTGGGCCTGGATTCCAAAATGGCTTGAGGCCATATAATCCGAGAGAGGATCCATATATGAAAACAAAGTGTAGACTTTGGAAGAACTACTTGATGGTCGTAAGGCTGTTAGGTACATATGGATTTTAAAAGGAAGACGGACAATGATGGTAAGTATCACCATTAAGAAAGCTCGACTTGTCGTTAAGATGTTTTCCGACAAGTTCAAGGAGTTGACTACGATGAGACTTTCTCACTCGTAGCGATGCTAAGAGTCTGTTGGAATTATATTAGCGATTACTGCATTATTTATGAAATCTTGCAGATAGGATGTCAAAACATTGTTTCCTCGACGATTTTTGAGGAAAGGTTGTATGTGATACAACCGGAAGGTTTTGTCAATCCTGAAAGATGCTAACAAGTATGCAAAGCTCCAGCAATCCTTCTAAGGACTGGAGTAAGCATCTCGGAGTTGGAATGTATGCTTTGATGAGATGATCAAAGATTTTGGGTGTATACAAAGTTTATGAGAAACTTGTATTTCCAAAGAAGTGAGTGGGAGCACTATAGAATTTCTGATGAGTATATGTTGTTAACATATTGTTGATCGGAAATGATGTAGAATTTCTAGAAAGCATGCAGAGTTATTTGAAAAGTGTTTTTCAATGGAAAGCCTGGATTAAGCTACTTGAACATTGAGCATCAAGATCTATAAGGATAGATCAAAACGCTTAATGGTACTTTCAAATGAGCACATACCTTGACATGATCTTGAAGGTGTTCAAGATGGATCAGTCAAAGAAGGAGTTCTTGCCTGAGTTGTAAGGTATAAAGTTAAGACTTAAAGCTCGACCACGGCAGAAGAGAGAGAAAGGACGAAGGTCGTCCCCTATGCTTTAGACGTAGGCTCTACAGTATGCTATGCTGTGTACCGCACCTGAAGTGTGCCTTGCCATGAGTCAGTCAAGGGGTACAAGAGTGATCCAAGAATGGATCACAGGACAGCGGTCAAAGTTATCCTTAGTAACTAGTGGACTAAGGAATTTTCTCGATTATGGAGGTGGTAAAAGAGATCGTCGTAAAGGGTTACGCCGATGCAAACTTTGACACTAATCCAGATTATTCTGAGTAGTAAACTGGATTCGTATAGTAGAACAGTTATTTGGAATAGCTCCAAATAGAACATGGTAGCTGCATCTAGGAGATGACATAGAGATTTGTAAAGCACACACGGATCTGAAAGATTCAGACCCGTTGACTATAACATCTCTCACAAGCATAACATGATCAAACCCAGAACTCGTCGAGTGTTAATCACATGGTAATGTGAACTAGATTATTGACTCTTGTAAACTCTTTGGGTGTTAGTCACATGGGGATGTGACCATGAGTGTTAATCACATATCGATGTGAACTGGATTATTGACTCTAGTGCAAGTGGGAGACTATTGGTAATATGCCCTAGAGGCAATAATAAATTGATTATTATTATATTTCCTTGTTCATGATAATCGTTAATTATCCATGCTAGAATTGTATTGATAGGAAACTCAGATACATGTGTGGATACATAGACAACACCATGTCCCTAGTAAGCCTCTAGTTGACTAGCTCGTTGATCAATAGATGGTTACGGTTTCCTGACCATGGACATTGGATGTCATTGATAACGGGATCACATCATTAGGAGAATGATGTGATGGACAAGACCCAATCCTAAGCCTAGCACAAGATCATGTAGTTCGTATGCTAAAGCTTTTCTAATGTCAAGTATCATTTCCTTAGACCATGAGATTGTGCAACTCCCGGATACCGTAGGAGTGCTTTGGGTGTGCCAAACGTCACAACGTAACTGGGTGGCTATAAAGGTACACTATAGGTATCTCCAAAAGTGTCTGTTGGATTGGCACGAATCGAGACTGGGATTTGTCACTCCGTGTAAACGGAGAGGTATCTCTGGGCCCACTCGGTAGGACATCATCATAATGTGCACAATGTGATCAAGGAGTTGATCACGGGATGATGTGTTACGGAACGAGTAAAGAGACTTGCCGGTAACGAGATTGAACAAGGTATCAGGATACCGACGATCGAATCTCAGGCAAGTATCGTACCGCTAGACAAAGGGAATTGTATACGGGATTGATTAAGTCCTTGACATCGTGGTTCATCCGATGAGATCATCATGGAACATGTGGGAGCCAACATGGGTATCCAGATCTCGCTGTTGGTTATTGACCGGAGAGCTATCTCGGTCATGTCTGCATGGTTCCCGAACCCGTAGGGTCTACACACTTAAGGTTCGATGATGCTAGGGTTATAGGGAATAGATATACGTGGTTACCGAATATTGTTCGGAGTCCCGGATGAGATCCCGGACGTCACGAGGAGTTCCGAAATGGTCCGGAGGTAAAGATTTATATATGGGAAGTCCTGTTTTGGTCGCCGGAAAAGTTTCGGGGTTTATCGGTAACGTACCGGGACCACCGGGAGGGTCCCGGGGGTCCACCAGGTGGGGCCACAAGCCCCGGAGGGCTACATGGGCCAAGTGTGGGAGGGGACCAACCCCAGTTGGGCTGGTGCGCCCCCCCACAAGGGCCCAAGGCGCCTCCAAGAGGGAAGGGGGGCAAACCCTAGGGCAGATGTGCCCTAAGGCCCACCCCAGGTGCGCCTCCCCCTCTCCCCCTTGTGGCCGCCACCCAGATGGGATCTGGGGGTTGCCGCCACCCCTAGGGAGGGAACCCTAGGTGGGGGCGCAGCCCCTCCCCTCCCCCTATATATACTTGAGGTTTGGGCTGCCCAACACACATGAGTTCTTGACCTCTCCCTGGCGCAGCCCTACCTCTCTTTCTCCTCATATCTCGCGGTGCTTGGCGAAGCCCTGCTGGAGTACCACGCTCCTCCACCACCACCACGCCGTCGTGCTGCTGCTGGATGGAGTCTTCCCCAACCTCTCCTTCTCCCCTTGCTGGATCAAGGCGTAGGAGACGTCACCGGGCTGTACGTGTGTTGAACATGGAGGTGCCGTCCGTTCGGCACTAGGATCATCGGTGATTTGAATCACGACGAGTACGACTCCATCAACCCCGTTCACTTGAACGCTTCCGCGTAGCGATCTACAAGGGTATGTAGATGCACTCTCCTTCCCCTCGTTGCTGGTTTCTCCATAGATTGATCCTGGTGACACGTAGGAAAATTTTGAATTTCTGCTACGTTCCCCAACATACGCATGGGCATCCACTGTTGTGTCTTCCCCGGCTCCGTATCGTCCCCTTCCTAGGCCTCACTGTCGTCCATCACCCTGGTGCTTTCGGCGCGGCATGGTCAACGTGGTCAAGGAACGGCTTTCATCAGACGTGGACTGTACGTGGAGAGGCTAACAGTTGGGTCCACGACCGCAGCAAGGAAGTGCCTCCTTATTACGCGGAAAATAATGATTCCTCCACCTAACAGCAGGGACCCACCGGACGGGCAACCGTATTTCGTGAAAAATGTTTCCTCTCTGACTGTTGGGACCTACCAGCGACATCTTCGCATGCAAGGAAGTGCGTCCGGGCGAAAAAAATGATTCGCCCCCCTGACTGCCGGGACCCACCAGCTACATCTTCACACGCAAGGAAGTGCCTGACAGTCGGGACCCACCTGGTCGAAGCGTACGTAGCGTTGTCATTCTGGTCGCGAACGTGTACGTACATACTGGTCCATGTAGAGGCGCGCATGTGTCGTAGTAGAGGCGCGCACGTAGCATGTACACGTACGTACAGCGGCCAATGTGCAAGAAAGAAAATACGGCCACGTACATATATACGGGCAGGGTCTCTAACGCCTACTCGCGCATACGTACGGCCAGGGCTCGTATACATGGCTGGGTCAGAACAAAAAAACAACATCGTCATCGTGTTCATGGGGATCCAACCAGCTAGGTCAGAACGGAATGCGTCATCGTGTTCATCGGGAGGGCTTGGACGGAACAATCGATGGAAACGAGGCCTGACGTACCACAGAACAGAGGAAACGGCCTTGTGTTCGACCGGCCACGGTCAAAACGGGATCCTGTTCATCGGGAGGGGTCTGGTGTACCGCAAAACGGAGGAAACAGACCTCCTACGGTCGAAACGGGGGTCCTATTCATCGGGAGGGGTGTGGCGTCCCGCAAAACGGAGGAAACTGACTTGTGTTGCTGCACTATGGTCGAAAAGGGGGTCCTGTTCATCGGGATGGATGTGGCGTACCGCAAAATGGGACTCCACGGGATACTGTTCATCTCCATCGTCGCCCCCCTCTAGCCTGCACGGGCTATTGTTCATCCACCGTTGACCTCCTCCGGCCTCCATCTGCGACTGTTCATCCACGGGCTCCTGTTCATCCAGCCTCCACCGTGTGCTACTCCACCGGCTACTGTTCAACCAACCCTCTCCACATGGGCTCCTGTTCAACCACCCCTCCACGGGCTACTGTTCATCCAGCCCTCCACCATATATTGTTCATCCAGCCCTCCACGGGGTTGTCCTGTTCATCCATCCCCTCCACGGGGTCCTGTTCATCCAGCCCCAACTGGCTCGATCGATTGGGGTTCTGTTCATCCAAAGGCAACACCATGGGGTACTGTTCATCCACCCCCACTGGGAACTGTTCATCCAAACTCCCCCAGCAACGTCCACTGTTCATCCAGAGGCAGCATCGACCGGCTTCAGTTAGCAGCAGTAGCGAAGGAATCGCTTGATCGGGTTCAGTTAGCAGCCATCGATCGATCACTCGGGTTTAGTAACGCGTAGCCTGCAGTGCAATCGCTCGGGTTCAGTAGGCGAACGCCTCGCTCGGGTTCAGTTAGAACCCAACGCCTCGGACCCACGCGCGTGCGTGTACGAGAGAAACACGCATTGCTCGGCCCCGACCACCCATAGTAACCACGAACACCCTGATATTTGCCTCGCCCTCGCTTCTACCATGGTTTTTTCCGTCATGGACGGCCCAAAGAATGTCATGCACCTACATCTCCGGCCCGCCCAGGACGAAAGGCCCATTTTCTGTCATGTTTTTTTATCGTAGAAGTAGGAGCCCACCACATCTATGATGATACCGGGTTTTGTCACAATTATCGTCATAGAAGTGTCATAAGTATGACAGAATTTTTTTTTGTTCGGCCCAAAATGTCACGAATGTGTCTTTTTTTGTAGTGGGAGGTGGAGAACTTTCCTCCGGCTTACCTAACACACCAGCCCCACGCAAACGCCGGAATGAGGTGCTTCAAAGTTCCAACTCTATTTATCCCAAGGCAGGTCTTATTTGTCAACCACTTAATCCTTCTAACTCAAATTATCAGGGGACCTCTCTCTTCGTCTGGAGATTCGTCTCAGATTCAGCTTCCGGCTTTCAAGACTGCCCCTGGGTACAGACTTTATCTTTCTTGTTTCACATCTCTGTGTTTATACTGCCCTTTTCATTCCTCTTGTAGTGGCATAGCAAAGCCGAGCAAAAAGGCTAAAATAAACAAGCCAACAAAAGACCTCAAGATTCATGAGCCGAAGAAGCAAGCACCAATATCTGAAGCCTTCGTACAACACCCGAAGGAACTTGCTGATGACCCGCCACCAGAAAATCCTGGTGCCTCTGTTGAACATATAGTTGTCAATCCCTTGGATGCTGAACCGCCAAACCCAATCAAGCCTTTAGAACCAAACACTGAAGACGTTCTGATCACCGGCACTGGTTTTCAAGAACCGGGGAATCATGTTGCTCTAGCAAAGCATTCTACTAAAGAAGAATTGATCGATAAGCACAAGGTCAAATTTCATATGGCCAATTATTCTCATCTGAACATTAGTGAAATCCTCTCCGGCTATCTAAGCCAAGTGCACAGCAGCCGCGATCTGGAGATTGACATGGTCAAACACATGCACCAGAAGTATGAGGTATCCACTTCTGCCTTCTCTGTAAGATACATTCCTTCAGCCCCCAAGTCTACTGAATATGATAGAAGTGAATATACTATAGACTTTTAGATAGTCATAAATAGGTGAAAATCAAACTAGTAGCCCCCAAGGGCCAGCTTAAACTATCAAGTTAAGTCGGGACTTCAATTAATAGTGATCAACTTTGCACCTGTAGTCCCCAAGGGCCGGTTTAATCAATATGAATAACCCGGGACTTATCACTGTCACTGTAAATCTCATCTAGTCACCCTTACAAACCGAGTTAACTTGAAAAAGATGAACCGGAGTTGTCTGCCACTGCTTCCTAAAAGAATCTTTCTGCGTCCATTAGCCCCCAAGTGCCAAGTACTTTTTCTTGCAAAGGGCTTGGGACTTATCACTGTTTATTGCTTCATGAAGAAACTTTCTGCACCCATTAGCCCCCAAGTGCCAAGTGCTATTGCTTGCAAAGGTCTTCGGACTTTTTGTATAAGACCATATCATAATTGGGCATACTTGTTTCAACCTTCTTGCAGGAAGCATCCAGTCAATTTCAATCTCAGTATATTGATTTAAAAACCTGGCTTGAAGTACAAGAAACTGAGACCTGGAAGACTGACTCCAAGTTCAAGTTTAGCTTGGAGGAAAAAGAAAAGCTTAAAACTGAGTTTAATGCTGAGACAACTGCCTATGCTGAAGAAAAGGTTGTCCTGATTCAGAGGGCTGAAAAAGTTGAGGCCTCGTTGTAGGAGGTTACCACAGAACTTACTGGTTTGAAGCATCATATCACAAAGATGACCTTTGCTATTTTTGGTAAGATCTTTTACATTGTAATGACTTTACACACTCTATTTTGTAATCCGTCTGGTGACTTAATCGTAATATGTTATGCAGGCCCCAGAAGTAGCAATCTTGGCAAAGAAATGCTGATAAAGCTCAAGGCAGTTTACACGCTAGTAGAATAGCTATACACTGGAGCTCAGTGCACAATAGCCACCATCTCCTCAAGCAAACAAGCACCATCTCTTCTCAGCAATGTCCTAAGCCAACTTTCTGTCCTGCCTGCCAGAATTGAAGAGAACAAGCGGTCAGCTGCCAGATCCGGTGCCATTTTGGCTTTAAGCCGAGCGAAAGCATGGCATGCAGAATTAAACCAGGCCGAGCTAGCCACTGGCTGACCCAGCTTCAAAGAGGACGGGTCTCCTTTTGACAAGAAAGATTTTGCTGCTTGTGTGAAGGAGATGCGTCCATTGGCGAGTCTGATTGCTGAGGAAACATATCTGTCCAAATATCAGGCGGCTTATACCGCGGAGAACCAAAAAATGCCCACGCAAGCTTACAAGATTGCAGACCTTATCCCTCCAATTTGTAAGCATACTTTTGCCCCTAAAATCGATCCGTCTGAGCTTATCGATGATGAAGCTGAATTTCAAGCCTTGACTGGCATCAGTTGGTCATCGCCTAACTTCCAGACGATGGAGGGAGAAGAAGAACCGGCACGGGATGACCCGGAAGCTTCAAGCCGCCAAGACCAGGAGAACTGATCCACTAGACGGCTCATAATTTGCGTCAACGGGCATTGCCTGAAAAACACTTAATCATTTGGACTCACGGAGACATGTAATAGGCTAGTTAAACCCTAATCTGTCGTGCCATCGTGCACGTTTTGTTTTCATAACACCGCTGATCCATGAGTTGAAGATCTGCCACTTGTACTTATAATATCATTAATTATGCAGACCATGCTTATCATCTTTTCCTGCACATGAGCAGATAACAAGTGCCCTGGTGGCTTACCCCAGGGCAGGTCATAATACCCCACATAAAAAACCACTGATGACTAAATAGTCCATAATCAGGACCGGTTTATCAAAACCTCATATAATCACAACAAAATAAATATCATAGCTGTGATAATTGTTCACACTGTCGGCTTATCATACGTCGTGCAGTAAGGGTTACAACCCAAAGATTGAGAGCACTACGCCATGTTCAATTTATTCATACCGTCGGCTTACAAACGCCATATGCAGGAAGGGGTAACATCCCAAAGCTTAGAGCCAGTACTCCAAGCACACAATCATCTTACAATGGCGACTTAAAGTCCAAAGCCAGGTCGGGTTTAACAAAACTCCGAATAGATTCTTATATGAACCATAAGGCGATCATGGCCTTTATCAATTTTAAACCATGTATCAACACGGAACAAAAGATCAATCTCAAAAAATCAAATAAAGACCAAAAAACAAAAAACAAGGCATTCATAGGCTGCTAAGCCTGCATATCTAGCATTATTCAAGGGCCACGCAGCCGCTGAGTTAAACCTTAATTCAAACCCGTAAGCCGGACCTCACATGACCAATCACCATTTTAACTTAGACAAACTCGGGGTCTTTTTAGAAGATTGATTGTCAAGAGTACAACGAGTCATTCCAGGATTACCTGGTCGGAGTGGCAGGCATACAAAGGCAGGATAGCCTGGATTTTTTGATGAATACACCTGGCGTCCAAGCCTATTACAAGGGTCAACAAAGCTCTGTTCATTAACAAGGAGCCCCCAAATAATATTTGATTCCAGGCGTATAAGCCGGATTGGTCGGGTAACCATAGCTATGCTCAATGAGCAGGAAGCCCCCAAGTATTTGGTAATCATGGCGTACAAGCCGGATCAAGAGGGTAATCATAGCTATGCTCAATGAGCAGGAAGCCCCCAAGTGATCATATGAAGTGACAATAAAGACACATTTTTCTCAAAGATGAAACGACAAAGGCCCTGAATTTTTCAAGGATGGCTTTATTATATCCATCATAATATATACATTGATAGAAATATGTACATCACAAGAGCCGGTGGCTCAGGTGTAATAAGGCCGAAGATGAGCAATATTCCACGGCCGGCGGGTCTCCTCCTCCGACGTGCGTGAGTCCTTGTGGTCTCAAACATTGATAAGGTAGTATGACCCATTGTTTAGACTAGCAAAAAGGCCCGTGCGATGCAACGGGAGAAAAAAGACTTTGCACAGGAGTATTCATATAGGCATGGCTCAAGTTCTCCCTTTCTGCCATCTTTTGTGTTTCAACATGACACCTCACCCATGTGGCCCTTCTTTTGTGTTTCAACATGACACCTCACCCATGTGGCCCTAATCCTCCTTCCCGCCTTCGCCAACGATGGCCCCAGTTTTCACCTACTCTCATTTTTGCCTCGGTGTTCAGCTAATCTCATTTTTTCATGGGAGATGTTCACCAAATCACACACACGCCCGACACATGGCGAGTCCCAATGTGATGAACTGAAGTGTCATTGAACCATACCAGCGCAAGAGAATGCGATGAACTGAAGTGTCATTGGCCCTAATCCTCCTTCCCGCCTTCGCCAACGATGGCCCCAGTTTTCACCTACTCTCATTTTTGCCTCGGTGTTCAGCTAATCTCATTTTTTCATGAGAGATGTTCACCAAATCACACACACGCCCGACACATGGCGAGTCCCAATGCGATGAACTGAAGTGTCATTGAACCATACCAGCGCAAGAGAATGTTTAAAATTCAACTTGTGCACTTGCATGGGCTAGGATATAAGTACCATCTACTTTCCATACTTCTTTTCATGGTTTTGATTCAAATTTGACCTAAAACTACGACAAGAATTATGGAACAGAGAGAGTAGTAATCAATTTTTGTTTTTGAAATTCATAGCTATGATATTTTTCTGAAAAAACAAAATATGCACCAGAACCAATTTTAGCATAATCTTCTGATAGTTTTTTTCTTCTGATTACTCATGTGAAGAAGATTTTTAGTTACTCTCATGTCGGTGTGGCTATGTCAAAGCATGATGTTTCTGCACATATGTCACATCAACTTTATGTTGCCGTTGTTGCTTTTTTCACAATTAAGATAAATAACATCTTATAAAATAAATATGGCAAACCTATGTCTTTCTAAGAAATATGTCAGTTATATTTATAGCGAGATTACAAATTATGCACATCGTTCTACCATATTTTATTGTAGTCGATTATAATAAACATTGCAGCTGCCTATCAATACATTTCTCATTTTCTGAATGTAATTATATGCAGCTAAATATTCATCAGAATGCAAAGTTAGAACAAATATGTATATACGTGAAGTGTATCTTTTCACTCAAAGTTATTGTAATCAGAAGGTCAATTGATGTCACTGAAATAAGTTCCCAGGGGATTAAATAAATTTCAAAATAAGAAAAAAAATCGGGGAAAATGTTAATGACTTGCAAAAAAGAAAAATAGAGGATATGGAAACAATAGTACACCTGGGTCTCACACTCCAGATAGCAAATTGCTTTTGCCGAAATCATCAATGGTCACTGTTGCATGATACTCTAATTAGTTGGAGTCCATCTGAATAAATTGCACACCAGGAAACGAAAATAAATATCAACAGGCATGAAATGATCACTATGGATATGGTTTATCCGAACAAATACATGAATATTCTCTAAGATCAGATAATTTAAAGAGGCAAATTTATCCCAGGTCTTAATTGTTCAATACATGTCTTAAGGCGGTGGCTTGTGGTGCCTCATGTGCGTGTGGTGGGTGTATACCTTAATTGCAATCTAAAAAAAAACTAAGAGTACATGTTCCGATTTTCTTATTTGAACAATTTGAACAACAAACAGAATTGATGCCTGCATGCATGTTCGATAATTTCAGGTTTTCCGAAATTGCCTGCAAGCAACAATCACTGACAAAAATCATAACAACAACAAACAACAACAAAGCCTTTAGTCCCAAACAAGTTGGGGTAGGCTAGAGGTGAAACCCATAAGATCTCGCAACCAACTCATGGCTCTGGCACATGGATAGCAAGCTTCCACGCACCCCTGTCCATAGCTAGCTCTTTGTCGATACTCCAATCCTTCAGGTCTCTCTTAACGGACTCCTCCCATGTCAAAATCGATCGACCGCGCCCTTTCTTGACATTCTCCGCACGCTTTAGCCGTCCGCTATGCACTGGAGCTTCTGGAGGCCTGCGCTGAATATGCCCAAACCATCTCAAACGATGTTGGACAAGCTTCTCCTCAATTGGTGCTACCCCAACTCTATCTCGTATATCATCATTCCGGACTCGATCCTTCCTCGTGTGGCCACACATCCATCTCAACATACGCATCTCCGCCACACCTAACTGTTGAACATGTCGCCTTTTAGTCGGCCAACACTCCGCGCCATACAACATTGCGGGTCGAACCGCCGTCCTGTAGAACTTGCCTTTTAGCTTTTGTGGCACTCTCTTGTCACAGAGAATGCCAGAAGCTTGGCGCCACTTCATCCATCCGGCTTTGATTCGATGGTTCACATCTTCATCAATACCCCCATCCTCCTGCAACATTGACCCCAGATACCGAAAGGTGTCCTTCCGAGGTACCACCTGGCCATCAAGGCTAACCTCCTCCTCCTCACAGCTAGTAGTACTGAAACCGCACATCATGTACTCGGTTTTAGTTCTACTAAGCCTAAACCCTTTCGATCCTGGACAAAAATCATAGACTAAAGAATTTATACAGAATAGAATTGGTAGGACATCTATAAAAAATAAAAATAAAATGCTTGAATTTGGCTATTGGATCCTGGAGAGAGAATTGGATTGCATAACGCTGTTTCATACTAATATTGAAGTAACAACTATATTAATGATAACATGAATTACCCACATCCCGTTGCTAAATAGCTGATATGGGCATTCCATCATGCAACTTGCGAGTGAATATCGTGTATTAGAAGCATTTCAGTAAGCAACTACAGGGAACCAAGATAATGTTGATGCATGCATGAAGAAAATCATGGGCAGTACAGCAGGAAGCTGGTGAGGAAGGAAATAAAAAATAATCATAACGATACAAATGCCTACCATAACATTGAGACGAAATTAATGTAAAAATGAACTTTTGAAACCAAATCACAACCGAATGTGAAGAACAGTTTGTTAATGTAGTAATTACAAAATAACTGGAGTTCAACCCAATAAAAGAAAAGATTAGTGTGATTATACGGTCTAACTGGCTATAAAACCAGTAGTTGGCGTTTTTTATTTTGCAAAGACTATTGGGCTTATATTGCTTTCAGAAGTCAATAAGCTACTACTATTAGGTAGAACCTCCAGGTCCATACACTAAAAGCAAAAAATAAAGTGGCCTTTAAATTGTATAATCCCAAACGCACATCCACTCAAGCTTCTCTGTATATAACTGACATCTCTCGTCACTTCAGGAAGGAAGCAGTGTATAACTCTAATCACAGCTTAGTCGAAATAGAGACTGAAGAATATGAGTCGTGTTCCCATCATGGCTGTGTCGCCTGAAGCATAGGAATTGTGCATCTCGTCGACCCTGTTGTCCTCCACCAGCAATTTGCATATTGGCCTGAGCATGGATGGAACTGAAGCATATGAATCGTGTTCCCATCATGGCTATCTCGCCTGAAGAATAGACACACACATCTTAATATGGTGGTTCTCTGCATGCATACATATTTGCCTGAATTTGGATGGTCCTGAAGAAAACCATACCTGAACATCCACGCTGTTGGTCCTGAAGAAACCCCATACACCTGCAGAACTTTGGCCATGTAAAATTTGGAAAGGTGCAGCTCCTCACCCATACAGGGCGTATGCATAGATAGATCAGAATATAACATATAGTACACATTAGTTTTGAGTGATTTCTTGCTAATCTGGACATATACGATGCGTGAGCGCCCTTCAGCTCGGGCGACACAGCAATCTCATGCCTCTCCCTCTCCCTCAGTTGGACCCAGTGCCATAGGAAGCCGCCGCCGCCGGAACAACCGCCTCCCTACGCTTCCCCGGAACGACCCCCTCTCCACGTTTTCAGCTGGGGTCACCTTGCCGTGTGCGTGCCGGCGTACATCGCGTCCTGCGTCAGGCTAGGCTAGGTTACACCTATTTCTTCATATTGGTTTTCTAAACGGAGGTAAGAGTTTGACCTGAAAATTAGACTGTATCTCAATCCATGGTATGCATAACATCAAACAGGTTGTTGGCAGATGCTTCTGAACAGATTTCACGGTTTACCAAATATGGATTGTTAGTAAAAACTGAAAACACTAAAGAAAGAATCAAGAGGGTAGTTTGGCCGTTGAAAATCCATTTACGTAGATGAATGGGGAGGGGGTGCATTGCTAGCACCTAACTCAGAGTCGTTGCTGCTTCTTGCTGCCTCCTACTGGATGCAAGTCACCGCTTGTGCGCTGCTGCCTCAAACACCTGTGCATGTAGCCAACAATCAGAGAGATAGGATAACAAATTAAGGGCAGAGAGCATGACGACGACAAGAGAAGATGCATCATTTAGTGGGTGCCGTCCGCAGGCCGCACACACCAGGCTGTCAGTCCACCGCCCCACATCAAGCTTAGTCGGGAGGAGACGTCCCCTTCCAGCCGGCGGCCAATCAACCATGGGTCGCAGCCGGAGCGCCAAGGATGAGCTCGGTCGGTATCCATCCATCCGGCGGTCAAGCAGGCCAGGGTCGCAGCCGAGGCGCCGTGGTCACTGAAGCCATTAAGAACGCGGTGATGGATGACCGCGGGCGGGCGCGGGCGACGGTGGAGAGGAAGGGCGGCGGTGGTGCGGATCTACTGAAGCCGCAGGGTTGGGGGCGGCGCACGGCGGAGGGGCGGTGGCCGGTGCTGGCGGTGGAGGGGCGCACTGGATCGTGGAGATGCGCTCGAGGCGGAGATATGACCTAAGTCGTCGTGTGGGTTCTATTTTTTCCGGGTTCAGGTTGACTTGTTAGGAGGATTGCGGGTCAAATTATCAAAAAAAGCGACGACTTTTTGGCAAAAACCCCGCGACGGTGAACTCGAAGACTCAATTCATGCTTTATCTATCCCTAATTACGCTTTCAGTTTGAATTTTAAAACATATTCAAGGTGATACTAAAAGTCATGTATTTTGGCTAATTTAACCCGTAATCTTCGGTAAGTGAACAAAAACGGTTCGATACTTTTTCGTCAAACCCCCGTGCACGCATCAGATCAAGCGGCGGCGCTCCCGATCCGATCGAGATGCAGGACGACGGCGGCAGGGCTCGGGGAACGGTGGGAAAGTGGCGGACGTCGGGGCGAGGTGGCTCAGGTCGGGATCCAATGCGGTGGCGATGCTCCATGGCCATGGCTGCTCGGTCTCCTGGGAAGAAGAGAGGAGGGAAAGAGGAGGTGAGATGGAGAGAAGAGAAGGCAGAGTAGGGACGGCGCGGCTTCCTGCTGCTGGTCCGGCGGTGGCTCCAGGTTTGATTTTCGGATTCCTCTCCTTCCCGCTACACGATGGGGGTTGCCCAGCTGCCACTCTCCCTACCCCGCGCACCTCCTCCCCCTAGCCGCACCTCCCTGCGTCCATGAAGACGCCGTCGTCCTCGCCTGCATCTCGCTGTTGTTTTGTTGTGCATGGATAAGGAGCGACAGATTTGACAGAAAATAGAAGAGAAAATTTTCTAGCGTAAAAGGAGAGGATCTCAGAACGAAGGGATTTTTTAGCTGTATTTAACGGACAATTTTGTGTGATTTTTCAGAATTTATAGCCAAGGTCTATTTGATTTGTGCAATGAAAATCAGATCCATCCATTGATTGATATAATTTGCTATCCTTCTTCGATTTGAGAGGTCAATCTGCATTGTTATCTATTCATTGGTGGCGATTTGCAAAAGAGAGCAGGAGGCAACGACGTCGTTGTCCACAACACGGTGCAGCGAGGTAGGAAGCCGTGCGCAAGGGATGAAACTGGCGGCGGTGCGCCATGACAGGCCCCAGCAGAATTTTGTATATGAGGCTTTGCTGTCTCGATCTATATATATACATTTTGTAGGTCAGTGTCCTTACTTACCTTAAAGTTGAAGGTAAATCTTCAGAAACAACTATTTTAGGGTTGGTTCAGTCTAAAACCGATCTGAATTTTGTAACAGGGTTCAGCATTGCTCTCTAAATCTAGATATTGTGCAGACCAGTGTCATTATTAAGTAGCTTAAAGTTGTAGATAAATCTTCGAAACAACGATTTTCCTTTAATCAGTACATAAAACAATGCTAATTGTTGGTTATTCAGGGAGTAGGAGCTTGAGGAATATGCAGAGAAGGCTATGCCGTACGTTGCCTGACACAACAACTAGGAACAAGAGCAAAGCTGGACAACGATCGGCCCAGCAACCACCGGCATAATATCTACACACAGCTACAGTTTGTTGCAAACTAAATATGTTTTTTGGTGGAATCATTAGCCATTGCTTGAGTTTTGATGACACATGCATTCTCTTTGCCCAATGTAAGGAGACCACTCTTGCATACATGAGGCTCTTGTACTTCTTTCTCTGAGATGCATTGCTCTCATCTCCCAGACTGCATTTCAGCTTGGTAAGCCCACCTCCAATCCAAACAACTTTGTGTTCATGAGCCATGGCATGGTAGAGTGATGCAGGCTTTTACGGATTTCTGGAACTGTTAATTCCAGTGCCTTCTGAATTTTGGTCTTAGGAGTTGAAGCGGATTTGATTTTGGTGTTACATTAGTGCACTTTTATTTTGTGAATATATTTTCAGGAGTCAAACCACCTGTTGTGAATTGATTTTCATTGTGAAGCTTGCAGGTGAATTAGGATCTGCATGCTACGGTCTTGCTGGTGCTAGCGGGAGCTCACGGGTGATCTCCCAGTCTACCGCCCCGACGGACAGGAGACGCAGCTCTCTCGCTGGGAGACCGATACGGTCAACCCCATTGGCGATCTGTTCCCGGCCTGGATCAATCGGTCCACGCACAACTGGAGCAAGCAGGTTGATGGATTTTGAGAAGGATGTTAGCTTGAAAGTTGCAACGTACAAAGATTGCTACTAAGTGTTGTCCCGTTGCCTCTCACGGACACACATATGGATCCGCTAGGCAGGCTAGATGCCGATCTCCACACGCCTAGAGTTGCTGGACCTCCGTCCTCCCACTTCAAACTTCATGCATAACCTTCGTCCATCTGCAGAGAAGGTGCCAACTGCATTGCTCGCTAGATGGCAGCCTCGGCGTGACTAGGAGCCTATGACTCCAATGGTTCAATTAAGCTTCTACTTTTAACCATCCCACGCATGACATGAAGCAGTTCTTTTTTCTTTGTTCAGAGTTGCTTAAAAGGTATGTATGCATTTCAATAAAAAAGATTCACTGATTTAGTCTAATGACTACTGAGGAAGTATGTGACAGGGATGCTTCCCCACCTACCCCAGGATCGTGAATGCTAATTACAATTGAAGATCTACATATGTGTGATTGGGATTTTATGTGCATATATATGAAGCTCTAGGGAGTTTGTGTCTACTGGACCATGCATGCAGTATTTAATACCCACTGCTTTAGATGTTGAATATATTTTTACTATAGTTATTGGAACTAATTTGTTACTTGTATGACAAAAATTGAAACTATTACCATGAGCCCTCTCCATCCCCGTCCGCGATCCCGCCGGCGCCACCCTCCAATCCCCTTACTCGAGCCCCCTCGTCTCGAGCACAGCACACCATCCCATACTCTGCCTCTGCGTTGATCGGCCCACTCAAGCTCCGGAGCCGAATGCAAGCGCTGCACCCCATCCTCTGCCTCCCGCGAGGTCCCGACCAGTTGCTGGAGGGGAGCCGTGAACGAGGGCAGAGGTAGGAGGTGGTTTACAACGGCGCTGGAGGCAAACTCCGTCGGGGATGGCGAGGGCAGTGCAGATCTAGCGCGGGAGCATTGGGGATGGGTTGCTCGCGGCCGGATCTCGCCGGATTCGAGCACGGACGACTCGTGGCGGCGGCTGTGGAGCTCCTGGCATCCTGAAGAGAGGGAGATGTGAGGAAGAGAGAAGAAGGAAGGGGGGAGAGAGGCATGGTCCGGCAAGGGTCCAGTCGCCGGCAGCGAGGCGAGGTGCAGGAGGTCCGGCCGATTTGGACCCCGAAATAGTACCACCTCGTTTATATTACAATTTTGTCCATATAAATTGTAAAAGCGTATTATGACATAAGAAGAAAGCGTATTGTGACGGTGAACCCACGGAGTCAATCCATGCTTTATTATTAGGGATAGATTAGGGAGAGATTTTTGCTGACCACAAAGGGTCCTTCCCAAGGTGGGGATAGCTTGTGCATGTCAGTTTGATCATGGATGAGCCGGAGCACCAAATCTCTTTCTTGAAAGGTCCTGGTTTTAACCCGGCGGCTATGATAATGACGTGGGTCTTGCTGGTAAATCGCCGATCGAGCCGCCGCACGGTCACGCTCCTCATCCAACAGGTTAAGAGCATCCTGACATGCTTTTTCATTATCATCTTCAACTTAAGCCGCCACACGGGGCGAATCATGATGGATGTCACTAGGGAGAACCACCTCTGCTCCGTAAACCATGAAGAAAGGCGTGTAGCCAGTAGATCTGTTGGGGGTAGTATTGATACTCCATAGCACTGGGGGCAATTCCTCCACTCAACAACCTGCGTCCTCTGCAAAGGGACCATAAGTCGGGGCTTGATGCCTCTCAAAATCTCTTGATTGGCTCTTTCAGCTTGGCCATTGGACTGGGGGTGAGCCACGGATGATACATCAAGACAAATATGCTCCCGTTGATAGAACTCTTTCATAGCACCTTTGGATAGATTAGTTCCATTATCAGTTATAATGCTATGAGGAAAGCCAAACCGAAAAATCACCTTTTTGATGAACTGAACCGATGTTTCCACGTCACACTTACTGACCGGCTTTGCCTCAACCCACTTTGTGAATTTGCCAACCGCCACCCAAAGGTGGGTCTTTTTATCTTTGGACCGTTTGAAAGGTCCAACCATATCCAGCCCCCAGACTGCAAACGACCAAGTAGTTGGAATCATCCGTAATTCTTGAGCCGGCACATGAGCTCATTTTGAAAATTTCTGGTAGCCATCACATTTACTGACCAAATCCTCTGCATCAACATGAGCCGTCAGCCAATAAAACCCATGACGGAAAGCCTTGGCTACGAGAGACTTAGAGTCGGCATGATGAGCACAATCTCCTTCATGAATCTCTCGTAGGATCTCTAGACCTTCTTCAGGAGAAACACAACGTTGAAATGCCCCTATGACACTGCAATGATGCAACTCTCCATTGACAATAGTCATTGACTTAGACCGCCAGGTTATCTTCCTGGCTAAAGTTTCATCTTCAGGTAACTCACCCCAGGTCATATAAGCCAAATATGGAACTGTCCAATCAGGAATAGCATGAAGAGCCGCCACCAATTGTGCCTCCGGGTCAGGAATAGCAAGATCTTCCTCTGTAGGTAATTTGACCGAAGGGTTATGCAAAATATCAAGGAAAATGTTAGGTGGCACCGGCTTATGTTGGAACCCTAATCGACTCAACGCATCAGCCGCCTCATTCTTCCTGCGATCCACATGCTCCACTTGATAACCTTTGAAATGACCAGCAATAGCATCAACCTCGCGGTGGTAAGCCGCCATGAGTGGGTCCTTAGAATCCCAAATGCCTGAAATTTGCGGAGCCACCAAATCTGAGTCACCAAAACACCTCACCCGGCTTAGATTCATCTCTTTAGCCATCCGAAGACCATGGAGTAAGGCTTCATACTCAGCTGCATTGTTAGTACAAGGGAACATCAACCTTAAAACATAACGAAATTTATCACCTCTTGGGGAAGTTAAAACAACTCCAGTCCTCAAGCCCTCCAACTGCCTGGATCCATCGAAGTGAATAGTCCAATATGTGCTATCCGGCTTCTCCTCAGGCATCTGTAACTCAGTCCAGTCATTGAGAAAATCCACAAGTGCTTGAGACTTGATAGCTGTCTGAGGCATATATTTCAAACCATGGGGGTCCGAGCTCAGTGGCCCATTTGGCTACCCGACCTGTGGCCTCTCTGTTCTGAATAATATCCCCTAAAGGAGCAGAACTAACCACAGTGATGGGATGACCAAGGAAATATTGCTTGAGCTTTCGAATAGCCATGAATACCCCATATACTAGCTTTTGCCAATGCGGATATCTCTGCTTGGATTCAATGAGTACCTCACTGATGTAATAAATGGGCCGCTAAACCGGATATTCCTTGCATGATTCCTTTCTTTCCACAACAATTGCCACACTGACAGCTCAGCTATTGGCAACCACATATAACAACAAGGGCTCTTTATCAATGGGAGCAGCAAGGATCAGCGGCTCAGCTAACTGTTTCTTCAAGGCTTCAAACGCTTCATCAGCAGCATCACTCCAGACAAAGTGATATGTTTTCTTCATCATCTGGTACAGAGGGATAGCCTTTTCTCCCAAACGGCTTATGAACCGGCTTAAGGCCGTGATATGACCCGCCAGATGATGAACATCATTAATACATGTCGGTTTAGCCAAGGAAGTGATGGCCTTGATTTTTCCCGGGTTAGCTTCAATGCCCTGTTCAGAAACCAAAAACCCCAAAAGCTTGCCTGCCGGTACACCAAAGACACACTTGGTCGGGTTAAGCATCATCTTGTAGACCCGGAGATTGTCAAAGGTCTCTTTCAAATCATCTACCAGGGTTTCCTTCTTCCTGGATTTCACAACAATATCATCCACATAAGCATGAACATTGTGTCCAATCTGACCATAAAGGCAATTTTGAAGACACCGCTGGTAAGTCGCCTACGCACTCTTGAGCCCAAAGGGCATAGACACATAACAGAAGGCTCCAAAGGGAGTGATGAAGGTTGTCTTCTCCTGGTCCTTAACTGTCATCTTGATCTGATGATACCCAGAATAAGCATCAAAAAACACAAACACTCACAACCCGTCGTAGCATCAATAATCTGATCAATTCGAGGGAGAGCGAAGGGGTCAGCCGGGCAGGCCTTATTAAGGTCTGTGTAATCCACACACATGCGCTAAGTACCATTTTTATTAAGTACTAGCACCGGGTTAGCCAACCATTCAGGATGAAAAACTTCAACAATGAACCCTGCTGCCAAGAGCCAGGCCACTTCTTCACCAATGGCCTTACGCCTTTCCTCATTAAAGCGACGAAGGAATTGCTTGACCGGTTTAAACTTCAGATCAATATTGAGAGTGTGCTCAGTGAGTTCCCTCGGTACACCTAGCATGTCTGAAGGTTTCCATGCAAAGATGTCCCGGTTTTCATGGATGAACTCGATGAGCGTGCCTTCCTATTTTGGATCCAGATTGCCATTGATGTTGAACTGCTTGGATGAATTGCCAGGAACAAAATCAACCAACTTTGTGTCATCTGCCGACTTAAATTTCAACAGAGGGTCATGCTCTGTGGTTGGATTCTTCAAAGGTGTCATATCCGCTGGGTCAACATTGTCTTTGTAAAACTTCAGCTCTTCTGTTGCACAAACAGACTCAGCATAGGCAACATTGCGCTCTTCACGTTCCAAAGCTATCTTCCGGTTCCCATGTACCGTGATGGTACCCTTATAACCTGGCATCTTGAGCTGTAGATAAACATAACAGAGCCTCACCATGAACTTAGCATAAGCCGGCTTCCCAAACAAAGCGTGATAAGGGTTCTTAATCTTAACCACCTCAAAGGTTAATGTCTCAACTCTGGAATCATGATCATCACCAAAAGCCACTTCCAAAGCTATCTTTCCGACCGGATACACCGACTTACCAGGCACCACGCCATAAAAATAGTGTTAGACGGCTTAAGATCTTTGTTAGTCAAACTCATACGATGAAAAGTTTCGTAGTTAAGGATATTGATACTGCTGCCTCCATCCGTGAGCACCTTAGTGAATTTGTAACCTCCAACCTGAGGCACAACCACCAAAGCTAAGTGACCCGGATTGTCAACCCGGGGTAGGTGATCCTCACAGCTCCAAAGGATAGGATGTTCAGACCATCGTAAGTAACGGGGAATCACCGGCTCAACTGCGTTCACCGCCCTTTTGTGAATCTTCTGGTCTTGTTTACATAAAATCGTAGTGAACACGTGATACTGTCCACAATTCAACTATTTTGGATTACTCTGAAAACCAGATTGCTGTTGCTGATTCCCTTGACCAGACTGCTGATTAAAACCACCTTGATTGCCTTGGCCATGGAAACCATAGTTTGAACCGCCGCCACCAAAGCTAGGCCCGTGAGAGCCGGATCCTGAACCGCCATTCAGGCCATGATTATTCTACAAAAAATTGGAGTTCCTATACTCCCTCATAATGAACAAATATTTCCACATATTATTCGCCAGCTTCTCTTGCGTGTCATGCTTTGGGCAAGGCTGTTTCATCATCGCTTCAAGGTTAAACTTTGGCCCTCCAAACCAAGGCGGCTTCCCCTTGCGACGCTAATTATCATTATGTGCATTGGCGCTGGCCACAAAGTCTAAACTATTCTCCGCTTTGCGCTTACTGTTGCCACCATGACCCGCCATGTTATGATGTTGTCCCTTCACATTGCCGCTCATCTTTCCTTTACCCGCCTTTTCTTCATTAGAGTCGGGGTCCTTGGTACTATCAGAATTAGCATATTTGACGAGAGCCGCCATGAGCTCCCCCATGTCATTGTAGTGGCGTTTAAGCCGCCCCAGTTTCTGCTTAAGGGGTCGGAAACGACAATTCTTCTCCAACATCAGGACTGTTGAATCGGCATTGATACTATCCGATGAGCGTATAACAGCTGAGATACGGTGCACCCAATTGGTTGTTGACTCGCCCTCACCTTGGACATAGGAATCCAAGTCCAGGATCGATAGGGGTTGCTTGCACCTTTCTTTAAAATTTTGGATGAAACGGGCTTTCAACTCTGCCCCTGATCTTATGGAGTTAGCGGGCAACCCTTTCAACCAAGTATGAGCCGGCCCGTCCAACATCATGGTGAAATACTTAGCACATGCAGCATCACTGACATCCAGCATCTCCATGGCCATCCCAAAGCTTTCAATCCAAGCCTCAGGGGGCTGATCTGCCGTGTAATTAGGCAACTTACGAGGGCCCTTGAAATCCTTAGGCAAACACTTGTTACCCAGAGCCGGCGCTAAACATGGCATACCCAATGTTCTAGATGTCACTCCTGCCTCCACAGATGTTGACGGATAAACCGGAGGCTGCTGTTGAGCCGCCAGTTTCGCCTCCCGATGTGCCCTACCCTGATCCACCAAAGTCTGAGAATCAACACTACCACGCGCCGGGTCATGCCCATGAGGCTGGTTACGGCGCTGTTCACTGCTTGAAACTGCCGGCGAGTCAATGTTCCTGCTATAACTCTGGCTTGGACGAGGGGTTGAGTGAATCCGTTCACGGCTATACGAATATGCTGCCTATTGAGCCACGACCATTTGAATAAGTTCTCCGGCCCTCCGCATCTCTATCACAGTTGGAGACTCGCCTTCAACTAGAAGAGCCGCCAATCATGACGCCGCAGGGATCATATTATCCAAAGGGTTAGAATAATGATCTGGTGGTATCGGCACATGCTGAGGTGGAGTCATATTCAAACGAGGCGGGTCCATAGTGTGTGGCTGAACCGGTGCTCCAATCACGGGCGCCTCAACCTCCCGGTTCACCACGGGCGGGTTACTGGTCCCTGCCTTGGTGTGTTGAAAAGGTTTCTCGCATCATACTCCAGAGGTAAGCGACTCTGGTGTCTCCTTCTCATGACTTCGTTTGAAGCGTTCTGATCCAAGGTGAGCCAGAAAGAGCCTTCCTGAATCTGTTGTACCTGGCGTCCAAAGCATCTCGCTCTGTGGCCATCCCAGCGTTCTCAGCCGCTAGCTATTCCTTGGCTTGAGTTATCTCATCTCGTAACCTTGCAACATCCACCTTATGTTGTTCCAGAGTCTCCGGGGTCACTTCTACCCCCATCAAAGTCGCCAAAGCTTCCAATAACTCCAGCTGAACCTGAGCCGGCGGGCGCGCAGAGTCGCTAGCAGCAGATGTCATCGCGACCGTTGAGCTGGAGGTCATAGCCTCGGTAGTCGTTGAGCCGAGCGCTGGCTGTGTACCGGCCATGAAGACCGCAACCCTATTCAGCGGCTCATAGGGGTCCAGAATACTATCACCATCGGAACAGCCCCCAAGCCAGCCATCTTACACTTGATACATTGAATTGGTCTCACCTATGGACGACTCACCATCAGAGTAGATGGTCGTCTCACCACCAGACACAGATCCTTCCACAAATTCCGCCCCATGGATGAAACCAACAAAGGCGTGCTTCATGGCGGGTTGAACCCGGGCAGGTCATGCATGCTAAGCCATCTCGATGATGTCGATGCAGGTGTCCGGCTCAGGGCCCGGTTCGTCAATATTGCCGATGAAGACGTGGATTTCGTCAAAGGGGGCCCAGTACCCGCACTCAATTGAGCCAGCCTCGGGGCCCTAGCCAGTGTCATCGATGTAGAGCTTTCCATAATGACTCTTGGTCATCCGGCCCATGGCGTATCCCTTGATCCCTGGGAAGCTACCCTTCAAGAACTCAAAATCACCGTGCGCTGGCCCCATGGTGGGGCGCCAACTGTCGTGGACTTGACATGGCAGATGTCCTAGCGGAAGGACTTAGTCGTGGAGCCATCGCAACTAGGTTAGCTTAAAGGGGTTAATCGAGAAAAAGGGCACAGAGTGTTTATACTGGTTCGGCCCCTCACGGTGGAGGTAAAGGCCTACTCCAGTTTGGGGTTGTATTGCTTGGGTTTCGATTACCAGGGAGCGAATATGCTTGACCTAGCTCTCGATATGTTGTTTTTTCTATCGTTAACTCGACGTCGAGTCGTCCCTTTACATACATAGGTTGACGCCTAGTGGCTTACGGGGCCCCGGCCGGCTCATACACAACGTGTCCGGCTCGATGACTAACTAATCTTGCCTTACAATACAAGTTATTCATGTGTAGCGGTTCATCCTCTTGGGCCTCAAGTCGCCTCTAGGTCTTGGGCCATCAATGGGCTTATATGAGCCGCCATCTTCATTGATAAGTCGCCCATGGTATGACCCGGCCCCTCCTGGGCGATTCATACCCAATAGTTATCTCCCCAACACTTGAGCAAGAAAATAGCTTATTGAAGGGAATTATAGAGAAAGGTGTTTACAAGAGCCTTGATGGAAGTAAGCAATTTGAGGAAATTGTACACAAGCAAGGAAGGCACCAGAAGAATCAAAGGTGTTGGTTTTGAACGCAAGTTCAATGCCAATGGAGTTGAGTGGGAAGAAGATCAATACCCCAAGACGAAATTTGTTCCTCAACAAGAGAAGTATGATCCCACTTCCTTCAAGGGAAGACAAGCTCAAGATGATCTTCCACCACAAGACCACAAGCTAAAAGGCAAGGGCAAACTTCAATAAGAGATTGATTCATTTGAAGAAGCTCCAAAGGCCTTGGTCAAGTGGGTTCCCATGACTACATCAAGTTCTACTTCATCAAGTACGACTACAACTCCAAGGATTCCCATCAAGATGGTGTGGATCCCAAAGAAGAAGAACTAGAGAGTTCTTGAGGGTGACTCCGCCAACATACTTCACTCATATTCATTTTGGCAAGGACAAGTGCAATCAACTTTCACATCTTGCACTAGTTCAAGGAGTCACAAACCCTCATGTTGGTAAGACAAGGGACAAGGTAACCTAATGCTTTCATGGACAACATCATATGTGTATTTCACTCTATGTCTATGGATATCCTTGTATGTTCCTTGTGGGACTAACCCATGTAGGTATTGAAAGTACAACTCACTCCAATGGATTGCTCCAAATGAGCTACACCAGCATTGAGCATCTCCATCTTCAACACCTACATGAAGTCATCATCGACAAAACCCAAGGTTAGTTCATCCCTCTTAGGGGGGATATCACATCTAGGGGGAGCTTTGCTGTAAGAATTGAGCAAAATCAACTCTAATGGTGTGAACACAACAATGCTTTATGTAAAAGTGGTAACCCCACTTGTGCTTAAATGATGAATATGAACTACGATCAAATGTTCTCATTTGACTCCTCAGTCAATATACTCATATATAGATGACCTAGTCATCGCCAATTGCTTGATAGATGCTAGAGTGTTTGTGCATTATTTGCCACATATTTCATTTGATATCTTATTGTGTGAGCATGTTGGTTGCATAATTTTCCCGTTTAAGGACATCCATTTGTTGTTTTGATTGTTTGACTTTTTCTTTTTGCCAAATGGATGGACAAGAATGCCTAAGTACTCCCTCTAGCTATCTATGTTTTTCTCATCTCAAACTCTATCCATGCTACATCACAAAGTTTGATCAAGTCGAATTCAGACCCTCTGGGTGAGGAGCACTCAGAGCCACCTATCCACCAAGGACTTTAACTTCCAAAACCTCTTAATGGTTCTCGGTATGACCGATTCATTCCTTTCAGTCACACCGAAATCATTGAGTTGATCTACATTTTCACCTCGGTGCAACCGGTTAGAACAGTTCGGTCTCACTGAGTTGCAGAAACCGCTTGTGATTCTGCATCTCGGTCACACCGAGTCGTTCCACTCGGTCACACCGATAGTGACTGGGTATATATATATGCCGCGGGTTGAATTTTGGAAATTCCTTCAAACACGCAACCGCGCCTGCCCAGCTCTACCGCCCCTCCCGATCTGCAGATCGTCTCTGTCATCGCCAGCGCCCTCCTGCCGCTGGTCTCCACTGTCGTCAATGGGAATCTCCTCTGCCATTGTCGTCATAGGGAGTTCATCACCGAGTTAGGGTACGGACTCGATCCCTTTGTGTATTCCTTTACTCTGATTCTTGCACAAAGGTTAATGCCATGTTTCTAGCCACGATTGTGATCAATTTTTCCACCTAAAACTTCCTCTAGAATAGATTTGATGCAAAAAGTTAGGGTTAGGTTTCTGCCGAACTCATCTCGGACCGACCGATCTGAAGAAATCGGTCTCACCGATTTGGCCCAGGCCATTGCACATGTACTACTCGGTCCGACTGAAGTGTACAAATTGGTGTCCCCGAGTTCACTTTCTCTGTGAAACCCTAGCATCTCTGAGGCACCAAACTGCATTTCGGTCTAACAGAAACCACATGTTTAGACTCTAAAGTTGCTTCGGTGTCACCGAGTTTGTCATATCGGTAGCTCCGAAATGCTTTCTGTAGAAAACTAAAATTAAGTTTTTGTCTCAACTTTTTGAAAAAACTAGCTGTGCTTTGTGATTCTCATCCATACTACCTGTACCTATCTATTCACAGGGTCAGTTTCAACCATGTTAGACAACAGTGACAGTCAGAACAGGTCAGAGGAGCAAGTACATCTCAGTGAGGGCACTTGTCCCTCAAGCAGCTATGATGATGGAAGCAGGAGCACACCAAGAAATTTGCCTAAGGCTGCAACTAGGCAAAGGAAGAAGAGAACCTCAGATTCTGAAGATGAGGACTATGTTGCTGATGAGGAAGTGACCTCAAAGAATAAAGTGCTCAAGAAATATCAAGCTATTGCTGCTGCCATCAAGCCTGGTATGCACAAGAAGGCTCCTTCCCAAAGGAAGCCCATGTCTAAAGCCATAGCCTCCACACTAGAAACCATGCAACCTAGAGAGGAAGAGGCTGCCGGAGGAAAGAAAAGGAAGTAAAGGGTCAAGAAGACCATGGCCAAAGTGATTGGAAAACCTTCCATGATGAGAGAATCTGATCAAGAAGATGAGGAAGAGGAAGAGCGAGTGCCAAAGTCTAAGAAACTCATGGGGGATGCAATCAAGTCTGGGGATTCTTCGTCTAAGCCCAAGACAACTCCCAAGCCATCATCTCAAGCTCCAAAACCATCTGCACCCAAGAGATCCACCAGAAACATTCCAGCTGCTGAGAAGAACAAGGCCCCAGTGCCTGAAATTCAAGAGGAGGAAGAGCCCCAAGTGCTCAGAAAGCTTAAACCAAAGATTCCAGATCATGATGACAATCAACCATTGGCTGACAATATGAAGTTGAGAAAGGATATAGGTCTCAGACTCTGGATGCAGATTGATCCATATTCTGTGAGGAGAAGGACTGCTGTGGACTATAGATTTCACACCAAGGAGTAGCAAGATTTCTATGAGACAGATCTCTTGGAAAAGAAGCCCATAGTAAGTGACATGAGATGGTTTGATAGGGAATTCATTGATGAAAATGATGATTACTTTCCCGGAGTTCATGAGAGTTTTAGGATGAACGATGTTGACACTTTTGTTGGTCAGAAGCTGGCTAAATGGAATGATGAGATGGTCATGTGATATGTCTCCAATGTATCTATAATTTATGAAGTATTCATGCTACTATATTATCTATTTTGGATGTTTTATATGCATGTATATGATTTTTGGGACTAACCTATTAACCTAGAGCCCAGTGCAAGTTTCTGTTTTTCATTGTTTTTGAGTTTTGAAGAAAAGTGTAGCGACCCGACCTCAGACGGTCAAGCCTCTGTGTTACTGTGCCATCCCTGGATCAGTATGCTGGCACACACAGTACATCAATGTATATATCAAAGTGCAATCACATGTATAAATAACGTAAAATGATATATACCTCATAATACTCAGCGGAAACAATCAAACGGGTGTGGAGTCCCATCAACGCCATCGGCAGGTTGAGTGTAGACCGTAACCCTGTATCGTAATTCTTACTCGTCGAGGAAATATCTGCAACATGATACGTTGCAGCCGTGTAGGTCAGTACATTGAATGTACCGGCAAGATCACAATAAAAAGAACAGATGATAAAACTATACTATATGCATTATGGCTTTGTGGCTCTGTATCTGAATTTTGTTTGCATAAAAGCTGGTTTTATTTTACCTACATCAAAGGCGAAAGTGAAGTCTGTACTATGGAGTTTTCTATCATGACATGGTTCCACCAACCGATGTCTCATAGCCCAAAATCATCATAGGTTGCCCACAATTAAGTTATCAGTCCAGTGTTGAGAGTTCTGAGATAGATCCAAGTCCAGATGCTCAAATTGTCCGTAACCGGGGACACGGCTAATCGATTAGGTTTAAACCCTCTGCAGAGGTTTGTACACTTTACCCGCAAGATTCGATCCCTCTCTTTACGTTCTCGCACTTCAGGGTGTTTGAGAACAAGATGACCGAAACATGGTCTTCCGAAGAGTTCCTCTGACCACTGTCCGGTGCTCATCCAATCCTACCGTAGTTCTACATCTGCTAGCACCGTCCCAGCCAGAGTCACAACTAAGGTCAACCAAGCCAGAGCCCATAATGACTTGCGGTTGCACAGGTAAGCTTCCGGGCGTGAAGTATTCTTCCGTCTCTTTGAGTCTGGGTGAAGCTTTCCGCAAGATGTCATGGCGCTTCTCCATGCATCCCGGCCAACCACTGGTTTCTCCAGGGTGCCCGTCAACCGTCCTTCACCCAGTAGTGTGTATTGAATTCTTGTCTTGAGTCTTGAAGTCTTGAGGCCTTGAAGATGCAGTCCTTGCAGATTCCATCATGGAGTTGTCGTCATTGACGTAGAGCCTCCATTCTCACACCACTCCCGAGCACTCATACCAAACCCCGTCTACTATAGCGTAGCATTAAAATAATTAACGTCCCGGGCTTGGTAACAGGGAGATGGGTTCCTACCTCATGCATACTACTCAACTACAAGGATTTCAATAACACTACTGAGGGGTGGTTGTAAAGGTGCCACTAAATGCAATAAAACATAGGTAAGAAAAGCATGGTCAAAGTGAACTTGCCTTGTTGACGATCTTTGAAAACTAGGGACTCGTGGTAGCAAGCTTCACACTCCGGAAATTCTACCGAGACAAACAACAATCAAAATAAGCATACAACATATGATCACTTAGCATAACAGCATATCAACATAACTCATGAAACAATTGAATCAAAACCCAAAGAAAACTCGAAAAAAAAAATCCAAATCAATCTTCTCACCACATCAAACAACAATCAAGAAATAGTTTTGCACAACAAAATTTTTCTTAACAGAACCTAAGCATGGGTTTTTGCTAATTAACAGAAAAGAATTCATCAAGCAACTAGGAGCAAAAAGAATCACATTAAAAGCTATTATAAAACTCCTATTATGCCTAAAACAATTTCTATTAAGAAAAAAATAATTTAAAACTTTTATTAGTTATAAATAAAAGTTCATCTACTAGAATGACAGAAACTAACCTAGAATAACTAATCACAAGTTAAAAATAAATTAATTTACTAATTAATTAATTAGGAAAACAGGAACTAGTTAATTAATTAGGATTAATAGGATTCTGTCTAAAACTAATTATTTGTTAATCCTAAAATACCCAAGTTAATTTCTAGGGTTTGGCAATGTCAAAATAAAGTGATGACAAAAAGAATCATGCAAAAATAATTTTTTTTGTTAACTAAAGTTATAGCAGATTTACTATTCTGACTAAAACTAAAATAAAGCAATTTTAATTATCTTTGACATAGCTAAATATATATTTTACAGAAACTACATAAAATTTGCAATCCAACAAAAAAAGAATCACTCAAAAATATTAAACAGAATAAAAGATATACATTTTTGAAAACAGAAACTATTCGGCTAAAACAGAAAATCAAAATAAAAAGAAAAAAGGCCTAATGGGCCTATACTGTGCCCTGTGCGTAACTTAGTCTAAACGGGCCTCGGTTTAAACTAAACGAACCGGCCTAAAAATAGAAACCTAAACTAAAACTAAACCGATCGGAACCGGCCGGTTTTATGAATAAAACCTAACCCTTCGGGGTTTCTAATCCTAGCCCTAGATCTAGGATCGGACGGGGGAGGGCGATGCCGGTGACTTACCGGACTCCGGCGACGGCGGCGGCGGCGGCGAGAGTGCGTCGGGGCGTCCGGGCGTCGGCGAGCTCCGGCGACTCGTCGGGGAGATGCGGACGAGGTCGGGGAGGGGTTCGGTGGTGTTGGGGGTGGTCGGGGAGGACTAGGGCGTCGGCGGCGAGTAAAATGGCGGCGGCGGCGGCTCGGGTTTCCGGCGAGCTCGTGAGGGAGAGGGAGAGGGAGTCCGGCGAGGCTAGGGGGGGAATGGGGTGCGGAGGGGCTAGGCTTTATAGCCTGGGGGTCCGGCGAGCTTCGGAAGGGGATCGGGGCGATCGGGGGATCCCGGATCCTTCGGGATCCGGTCGATCTCCGGCGAGGTCGTGGCGTGGGCGAGGGGTTGGGGAAGACGGGGCGGGTCCCACGGGTCAGCGAGAGGGAGAGAGGGGCGAAGGGGTCGGGTGGAGCTGGGCTGGCCTGGCTCGGCTGGCCTGTTGGCCGAGTGGGCCGGCTGGCTTGGGCCAGGCGGGGAGGGGAGGGGTGCGGCGCTGGCTGGGCCTGGGGTGGCCTGGCTGGCGCCCCGGGTTTTTTTTATTAAATAAAACAAAAACAAAAATAAAACATTATCTATAAATATTTTATATAGGATATACATATACCAAAATGACTTCAAATTAATTTCTCTCCAATTTTCTGATGTAGGGAATCATGTTACCCTATTTTCCATATATTTTGTTTTTGGAGAAAAATAATTTGAATAAAACTCAAATAACTCCAAATTGAAAATAAATTCAAAAGAACTTTGAATTTAATTCTTTGAAACTCCCAACTCATATTTCATATAATTTGAAGAAGTCATTTTATCTTCGCTCGTGAAAATCACTGAGTTGCATGAAGTTTATGAATTAGAAAATATTTCCAAATGAAATTCAAATATTTTCAACACCCCTTTTTCATTTAAATGGAAGAAGTCATGTTATCCTCTCTCCAGGGTTTTGTGATGAGAAATATTTGAATTCACGGAGATCAGAAAGCAAAAAATGAAAGTTTGGGAAAGTCCTTTTATTCCCTCTCATTTAACTTTCAAAAAGTTTCAAATTTCACTCAATCAATCACACAACAATTCAAACAAACAAACAAATCTATCTATTTATTATAACATTCCAAAATTTAGAATTTTGGGATGTTACAAATCTACCACCCTTAAAATGAATCTCGTCCTCGAGATTCGGAGAGGCTAGCAAGAAATAGGTTAGGGTTTGGGGGTCTTCAAAAGTCCATCGATCATCTCCGGGGTCTCGGGTGCTACCACCCTTAGAAGCATCGTTACAGTTCCATCAAAACTCATATACTCCATCCTTATCGTTGACAGTTTTGGTCTTCTCAGATTGTAAGGATAAATCCTTCTCTAGGCTCTTTCGGTAGTGGCATAAGCTTTTCCTCAATTCTTTTGTCCTTTCATCTTGGTAAGGTTATTCCGAGATTGGGTCTTCATAGCCGATAGGTCTGGCGCCAATTCTAAACAACTATCGATATCTCATGGTGGTCAACGATTTATGGTTTCTCCTGCAGAAAACGGGTCTGGTTTGAACCTCACCGTATTTTCTACGGTTGGCAACAACTGCCTTGTACAAGGGGAAAAAAATACCTATACCATTCTAAGGTTTAAACAAGGTTTTGATCGTTGTCTCTCTACTATAGGTAAGTCACTCAGGTTTACCATCCCATATAGCAAGGCGAATAATAAGAGTAAGTCGGCATGGTGATCAATCCATCCCGCACCCAAATCATTACCTTGTACATGGTTTAGCGAATCTCGCATTCTAACACTCGGTCATCCTCACAAGCATTGCAGAATTTCTCTTGTCGACGAACCAAGTTCGAAAAAAATCCATTGATTCTGCAGGCCAAAACAAACATCTATTGTTCCTTATCAACTCTCAGGTTTTGCGTAAACTCCTACGAAACGTATGCTGATTGGATCACTGATTCTTCCAAATGTACTCCTTTATCAAGGGTACATCTGTTCCTTCTCAAAATCCTGGGCCTGTGGGTTATGGCCCACTTCAGCGCTAGTGCAGCTTTAACTCATCCTTGGAGTAACTCTCATGTTACACCTCCTTTGAATCCAGTAGTATTCTGTTTTCTTCATACCATCATATCAAAACAAATCTCCAACTCATTTTGTTCAGCTTCCTTCTATGGACCGTCATGAATAACACATTTCTTTCTTCATTGATCTTGTGGCTTTACAGAGTACTATGACCAAAATAAAGTGCAAAAATCTCATTAATCTCATATCAAATTTTCGTAAATCCAAATTCCAAAAAGTACTTGTTACAAATGCTGCCACCCACATGATTTGGTATGGTCAGACATTACTTCCACTTTATTTATTTATCCTCCTCGAGGATTCTTCAGTCCCACTGGAATTGCGCGACATGAGCCTTGAAATCTTCAATCTTCTGTTTCATCATGGTGGCCTTGAGCTTCACCTCCATCATCTCCGTATGCACTTCGCTTAGGTATTCCTGAGTATGACGGAGTCTTGCTTCTAGTATTTCTCCGATCTGACGTATGGCTTCCATGGCTGCTTCACGAACAGCATCGAAGAAAGTTGCTTGTGGCACACGTGAAATGAAGAAGTAATGCCCCATCATCTTTGGGCAAACTCCTTTCAAATGGTGGAGGTGTACCTCCACATACCAAAGTTCCACTCCCTTTTGCATGAAAGGGTAGCCTTTGTAGATTGCATCTCCTTCAAGGTGAATATGCTTCATCATGTCCTTCAGGATCTTCGGGTAATCATGATCACTTGTCAGGGTCATGATTGTTTCCGGACCTTTAAGGAAAGACTCATAAAGGGTCGTCATCTGCAGTTGTGAAATAGAAATGATGCTCAGAATAAGGTACTTATCCCCTGGGGCATACATTCATATCATCCAAACAGAACTTCAAACTCAATTTCCAATTTCCTGTTTATGCATCACAACTCATCTTCTTCCATGTTCATCAAGAATATTAATTTCCAAGATAAGATAAAATATGACAACTCCTTAAAGCTTTTCAGCATGTGACATTACAACTTTATTGAGTCATGAACTGTTACAATCTCAGAGTAATCTATTACATAACTCAACTCATTGAGCTCATGAAAATGAAATTGCTTTCTACTACTCTAAAAAATCCAAATCAATCTTCTCACCACATCAAACAACAATCAAGAAATAGTTTTGCACAACAAAATTTTTCTTAACAGAACCTAAGCATGGGTTTTTGCTAATTAACAGAAAAGAATTCATCAAGCAACTAGGAGCAAAAAGAATCACATTAAAAGCTATTATAAAACTCCTATTATGCCTAAAACAATTTCTATTAAGAAAAAAATAATTTAAAACTTTTATTAGTTATAAATAAAAGTTCATCTACTAGAATGACAGAAACTAACCTAGAATAACTAATCACAAGTTAAAAATAAATTAATTTACTAATTAATTAATTAGGAAAACAGGAACTAGTTAATTAATTAGGATTAATAGGATTCTGTCTAAAACTAATTATTTGTTAATCCTAAAATACCCAAGTTAATTTCTAGGGTTTGGCAATGTCAAAATAAAGTGATGACAAAAAGAATCATGCAAAAATAATTTTTTTTGTTAACTAAAGTTATAGCAGATTTACTATTCTGACTAAAACTAAAATAAAGCAATTTTAATTATCTTTGACATAGCTAAATATATATTTTACAGAAACTACATAAAATTTGCAATCCAACAAAAAAAGAATCACTCAAAAATATTAAACAGAATAAAAGATATACATTTTTGAAAACAGAAACTATTCGGCTAAAACAGAAAATCAAAATAAAAAGAAAAAAGGCCTAATGGGCCTATACTGTGCCCTGTGCGTAACTTAGTCTAAACGGGCCTCGGTTTAAACTAAACGAACCGGCCTAAAAATAGAAACCTAAACTAAAACTAAACCGATCGGAACCGGCCGGTTTTATGAATAAAACCTAACCCTTCGGGGTTTCTAATCCTAGCCCTAGATCTAGGATCGGACGGGGGAGGGCGATGCCGGTGACTTACCGGACTCCGGCGACGGCGGCGGCGGCGGCGAGAGTGCGTCGGGGCGTCCGGGCGTCGGCGAGCTCCGGCGACTCGTCGGGGAGATGCGGACGAGGTCGGGGAGGGGTTCGGTGGTGTTAGGGGTGGTCGGGGAGGACTAGGGCGTCGGCGGCGAGTAAAATGGCGGCGGCGGCGGCTCGGGTTTCCGGCGAGCTCATGAGGGAGAGGGAGAGGGAGTCCGGCGAGGCTAGGGGGGAATGGGGTGCGGAGGGGCTAGGCTTTATAGCCTGGGGGTCTGGCGAGCTTCGGAAGGGGATCGGGGCGATCGGGGGATCCCGTATCCTTCGGGATCCGGTCGATCTCCGGCGAGGTCGTGGCTTGGGCGAGGGGTTGGGGAAGACGGGGCGGGTCCCACGGGTCAGCGAGAGGGAGAGAGGGGCGAAGGGGTCGGGTGGAGCTGGGCTGGCCTGGCTCGGCTGGCCTGTTGGCCGAGTGGGCCGGCTGGCTTGGGCCAGGCGGGGAGGGGAGGGGTGCGGCGCTGGCTGGGCCTGGGGTGGCCTGGCTGGCGCCCCGGGGGTTTTTTTTTAATAAAACAAAAACAAAAATAAAACATTATCTATAAATATTTTATATAGGATATACATATACCAAAATGACTTCAAATTAATTTCTCTCCAATTTTCTGATGTAGGGAATCATGTTACCCTATTTTCCATATATTTTGTTTTTGGAGAAAAATAATTTGAATAAAACTCAAATAACTCCAAATTGAAAATAAATTCAAAAGAACTTTGAATTTAATTCTTTGAAACTCCCAACTCATATTTCATATAATTTGAAGAAGTCATTTTATCTTCGCTCGTGAAAATCACTGAGTTGCATGAAGTTTATGAATTAGAAAATATTTCCAAATGAAATTCAAATATTTTCAACACCCCTTTTTCATTTAAATGGAAGAAGTCATGTTATCCTCTCTCTAGGGTTTTGTGATGAGAAATATTTGAATTCACGGAGATCAGAAAGCAAAAATGAAAGTTTGGGAAAGTCCTTTTATTCCCTCTCATTTAACTTTCAAAAAGTTTCAAATTTCACTCAATCAATCACACAACAATTCAAACAAACAAACAAATCTATCTATTTATTATAACATTCCAAAATTTAGAATTTTGGGATGTTACAAAAAGGAATATCAAACGGAGTCCAAATGACCTAAAAATTTACAGTGGTTTTTTATGGACCAGAAGAAGCCCCCGAAGCAAAAGAGTTGGGCCAGAAGAGTCCGGAGCCAACTACAACAGTGGAGGGCGCGCCCTACCCCCCAGGAGGGTGCTCCACCCTTGTCGTTGACTTGTGGACCCCCCATGATGTGAAAATGATGCCAAAAATTCCAATAAATACATAAACCCCCGAAAAGAAACCTAGATCAGGAGTTTCGCCGCCGTAAGCCTCTGTAGCCACGAAAAATCAATCTAGGCCCTCTCTGGCACCCTTCCGAAGGGAGCCATCATCACCGGAGGCCATGGAGGAGGATCCCGGAGGGGCCATCATCGCCATGGAGGCCAAGGACCAGAGGGGGAACCTCTCCCCATCTTGGGGGCATGGAGGAGCAAGCACAAGGGGGAGAACCTCTCCCTCTCTCTCTCGGTGGCGCCGGAGTGACATCAGGGGAACCATCGCCATGGTGATCGTTGATACGTCTCCAACGTATCTATAATTTTTGATTGTTCCATACTGTTATATTATCAATCTTGCATGTTTTATAATCATTTTATAGTCATTTTATATCATTTTTAGGTACTAACCTATTGACATAATGCCAAGTGCCAGTTGTTGTTTTCTGCATGTTTTTTACATCGCAGGAAATCAATACCTAATGGAGTCCAAATGTAACAAAACTTTACAGAGATTTTTATTGACCAGAAGACAACCAATGGGCCAAGGCAGCGCCTGAGGGGTGCTCTGAAGGGAGCACAACCCACCAGGGCGCGCCAGGAGGCCCAGGCGCGCCCTGGTGGGTTGTTCCCACCTCAGGTGCCCCCCGGACCGCCTCTTTGCTCTATAAATACCCCAATATTCCAGAAACCCTAGGGGAGTCAATGAAAATCAATTCCAACCGTCGCAGAGTCTAGAACCACCACATCCAATCTAGACACCATCATGGAGGGGTTCACCACTTCCATTGGTGCCTCTCCGATGATGCGTTGGTAGTTCTTTGTAGACCTTCGAGTCCATAGTTAGTAGATAGATGGATTCCTCTCTCTCTGGTTTGATTATCAATATAATGGTCTCTTGGAGATCCATATGATGTAACTCTTTTTGCGGTGTGTTTGTTGGGATCGGATGAACTTTGAGTTTATGATCAGATCTGTCTTTTTATATCCTTGAAAGTTACTTGAGTTTCTTTGATCTCTTATATGCATGATTGCTTATAGCCTCATATTTCTTCTCCGATATTTGGGTTTTGTCTGGCCAACTTGATCTATTTATCTTGCAATGGGAAGAGGTGCTTTGTAGTGGGTTCGATCTTACGGTGCTTGATCCCAGTGATAGAAGGGGAGCCGACACGTATGTATCGTTGCTACTAAGGATAAACCGATGGGGTCTATCTCTACATAGATAGATTAGGAATTTCCGAGTGGGCCAAGTTGATAAATGCTCCTAAAGAAGGTGAGGATGGCACGGATGTGTATGCCAAGCCAAGGAAGGGACACAACTCCATGGCTCACATGTACAAGGAAATCCCTGATGATGCCTTGGAGACACACAAGTTTGGTTCAATCTACTATCTGCTGTCAGGACTGATCACTATAAACACTATATTGAGGCACACTCTGCTGCCCAAGTCAGGAGATTATAGGATGATCCGTGGTCACTCTATCAACCTACTGCATATGATTGATGTGCCAGAGAAGTTCTAGGTGATGACCTTGATTGTTGAAATGATCAAGAGGACTGTTGCTAACCAGAAAAGGTCATGTGGATATGCCCCCACATTTAGATGCTCATCAACTCCAAGATGGGGACAGGGACATATCTTCTGGACAAAGAGCACCTTCACCTGAGGCCAGACTTTGAGGACAATGTTGTTGTCATGGATGCATCACATCCTACATCTGTAGAGGCTCAAGAGAAGCGAGAGAAAGCAAAGGCAGCAAAGACTGCCACAGTGCCAGATGCTTCAGCTGTCAATCTCAAGACCAAGCAAGAGCAGCTCAGCTATCTGCTTGACGAAATAGTGAGAATAGAGAAAGGACTAACCACCCTGACTCAAAATCAAGAGAGCCTTGAGAGGATCTTTGAGACAAAGCTTCATGATCTAGATGTGAAGGTCACCAAGATCCAGACCACAGTTGAGAAGCTACAGGAAGAGATTGAGGATAGGAGTGATAGACCAACTACCAACACTTTTCAGCGTGTGCCAAGGGCACAGAGGTCTGTAGCCATGCCAGTTGTCAGTGATACGAGGACTACCACTTCAGCACCTTTAGCAACTGCCCCAGTTATCCCTCTAGTTGCAACTCCTCCAGCTCCTCAGACATCATCAGAAGTTTTTGCAGACAGACTCCTTTCCACACCATCTTTGCACACTGGACCTCCCGAAGATCATGCCTAGAGTGCCGCATAGCACTATGCATTTTCAAGCTTTGTGGCAACTTGTTGCCAAAGGGGAAGAAAGTGTATAGATCATAGGCTTCGAGAGAGTGTGTGTCTTGCCCTTTTGTTGCTTCTCTTGCTACTTGTCGTTTGATTGTTTGCTTGCTACAATATTTGTGCTTGTGTGAGAGATGCTCTTGTGATCATGTGTTTGATCATATTATGCTTTAATGCGTGCTTAGTGATATTCTTAGTGATATGCTCCAAAGGGGATGAGGTGTTGCTTAATGATCTACTTGCTCAAAATGCTTAGTGATATGCTCCAAAGACCTCAACCACTTTCTCAAATCCAAATATGTGATAAACCTAAAGTCAAACTCGGCCCCACTGATTTGATCTATCCAGCGCCACTGAGTTTCTTTGTCATAGACAAAGCCAGAAACCATAATCAGTTCGATCTCACTGATAGGGATCTCGATCTCATCGAGATGGGATTGCAAACTCTCAATTGCCCTTCATAACGTTTCGGTCTTACCGAAATGAGGGATCGGTCCCACCGAGTTTGCAATGCAAACTCTCTGTTTCCCTTTGTAACGTTTCGGTCTTACCGAAATGAGCGATTGGTCCCACCAAGTTTGCATGAACAACTCTCTGTTTACTCATTGCTGAAATCAGTCTCACCGAGTTCATGCAATCGGTCACACTGAGATGAGGTTTTGCCCTAACCCTAGCACATTGGTCCCACCGAGTTGATCACATCGGTCCCACCGAGATTCCTAACATTCACATTTTGAACTGAATCGGTCTCACCGAGTTCACCTATTCGGTTTGACCGAGTTGGGTCAAATGTGCATAACGGTTGGATTTTGTGTGGAGGCTATATATACACCTCCACCCCCTTCTCTATTCAAGAGAGATCCATCAGAACGTGCCTACACTTACATTACTCATTTTCTGAGAGAGAACCACCTACTCATGAGTTGAGACCAAGACATTCCAATCCAACCACAAGAATCTTGATCTCTAGCCTTCCCCAAGTTGCTTTCCACTCAAATCATCTTTCCACCATAGCCAAATCTGTGAGAGAGAGTTGAGCGTTGGGGAGACTATCATTTGAAGCACAAGAGTAAGGAGTTCATCATCATCACACCATATGTTACCTTTTGGAGAGTGGTGTCTCCTAGATTGGTTAGGTGTCACTTGGGAGCCTCTGACAAGATTATGGATTTGAACCAAGGAGTTTGTAAGGGCAAGGAGATCGCCTACTTCGTGAAGATCTACCCAAGTGAGGCAAGTCCTTCGCGGGCGATGACCATGGTGGGACTGACAAGGTTGCTTCTTCGTGGGTGGAGCCCTCTGTGGACTCGTGCAACTATTACTCTTCGTGGGTTGAAGTCTCCATCAACGTGGACGTACGATAGCACCACCTATCGAAACCATGCCAAAAATCTCCGTGTCTAAATTGTGTTTGCCTTCTCCAAACCCTTCCCTTTACCTTCATATGCAATGTTTTACTTTCCGCTCCTACACTCTTAGAATTGCATGTGTAGGCTGATTGCTTGACTTGCGCTAAGTTGCTAAAATCCGCCAAGACTTAAAATTGGGAAAAGGCTAGAATTTTATTTGGTCAAGTTTTCTAATCACCCCCTCTAGACCTACTTTCTTACCCTACACTAATTTAACCTTCAACAAGAACCAGACGTAGTCAAATTCGATTCAACTAAAGTAGGAGAAACATACACCCGCCGGCCACCTTTATGCAAAACTAGTTGCATGTTTGTCGGTGGAACCGGTCTCATGAACGTGGTCATGTAAGGTTGGTCTGGGCCGCTTCATCCAACAATATCGCCGAATCAAAATAAGACATTGGTGGTAATCAGTATGACGATCACCGCCCGCAACTCTTTGTGTTCTACTCGTGCATATCATCTACGCATAGACCTCGCTCGGATGCCACTATTGGGAAACATAGCATGCAATTTCAAAAAAAATCCTACGCTCATGCCAGATCTATCTATGAGATGCCACTACTAGGAAAAGGGCTATAGATGGAATTGACACTAATGGCGCACCAGACATGTGGTGCGCCATTACTATATACTAATGGCGCACCATGTGTTGGTGCGCCATTAGTGTCCAAATACTAATGGCGCACCACATCCACGGTGCGCCATTAGTAATTTTTTTTTAATTTTTTCAAAACTACTAATGGCGCACCGTGAGAGTGGTGCGCCATTACTAGTTGAACTAGTAATGGCGCACCATGCCACGGTGCGCCATTAGTAACTTGGCCACCACTTCCACCGAATGCACCCCCCCCCCCCCCCCCGTGGACCGCCTTTTCAGTTAAAAAAATAAAAAAAATGATGGAAATGTCAAAAAAAATAAAAGAAAATAAGTTTCCCCTATGATATGTGGTCTAGTTGTTGTGAAAATTTACAAATATGAATTTCGACTTTATTTGTGAAATCTCTCGAGCATTTGTAAAATGGGCATAACTTTTGCGTACGAACTCGGATGAAAAAGTTTTTTATATGAAAAATCATCTACTCGAAAACTTACATCCGAATTTAACCGGGGGAACCCCGTTAAACATTTTCAAAATCCTCAAAACCTAACAGAAAAAAAGATACGTGGCTTTTAAGATCTGGAGAGGCAAAAAAATTCAAACTTACTAATGGCGCACCTACCCATGGTGTGCCATTACTATCTTCCCGCCTTCAAAATTCAAAATAAGTAAAAAAAATAAAATAAAAAGTTACTAATGGCGCACCTGCCCATGGTGCGCCATTAGTATCTTCCCGCCTTCAAAATTCAAAATAAATCAAAAAAATAAAAAAAAAAGTTAGTAATGGCGCACCTGCCCGCGGTGCGCCATTACTATGCCGTATATATGGCTAGGCGTGGTCCTCTACTCCTTACCTCTTCATTCTTCTCCTCCACTCCATCTCCTCCTCTCCTCCACTCCATCTTCCCTTCTCTCCTCCACCATACTACCCTCCTCCTCTCCGGCGACCTCCTCCTCCTCCTCTCCGGCGACCTCCTCCTCCTCTCCGGCGACCTCCTCCTCCTCTCCGGCGACCTCCTCCTCCTCCTCTCCGGCGACCTCCTCCTCCCTCCTCTCCTCCCCTCCCTCCCTCACGGTTTCTCCTCCCTCCTCTCCAGTGAGCTCCTCCTCCCTCCCCTCCGGTGAGCTCCTCCTCCCTCCTCTCCGGTGAGCTCCTCCTCCCTCCTCTCCTCCCATCCCCTCATGGTTTCTCCTTCCTCCTCTCTGATGCTCCGGTGAACTCCTCTCCGGCGACCTCCTCCTCCTCCTCTCTGGCGAACTCCTCCTCCTCCTCTCCAGCGATGTAGGCGAGCGCCTCTCCGGTGACCTCCTCCTCCTCCTCTCTGGCGAACTCCTCTCCGGCGAACTCCTCTCCGGCAAAAGAACATGGCAAAAGAACGTACAAGATCCAAAAACAGGAACAAAATTTGAAATAATATCGTGCCAAAAAACGAGCAAAAAAAACGAGCAAAAAATGGGCAAAAAAATCACGATCCAGATCCAAATTCAAAATTCAAAAATAGCAATGGCGCACGGTGGGGGTTAGACGGCGCGCCACTACTATTTTCCCGCCTTCAAAATTCAAAAATACTAATGGCGCACCAGTGGCCTATACTAATGGTGCACCGGTGGCCTATACTAATGGCGTACCGTGGCCTATACTAATGGCGCACCATACCAGATACTAATGGCGCACCAGTGATGCACCATTAGTAAAAAATACTAGTGGCATGATACTAATGGCACACCAGTGATGCGCCATTAGTAGGCAAAACTGGTGCGCCATTAGTAGCCCTTTTCCTAGTAGTGTGCATAGCAACGATAGGGGGAGAGTGTGTCCACATACTCTCATAGACCAAAAGCGGAAGTGTTTGACAACACGGTTGATGTAGTCGAACTTCTTATAGCTCTGACTGATCAAGTACCAAACGTACGACAACTCCGAGTTCTGCACACGTTCGGCGCGATGACGTCCCTCGCCTTCTTGATTTAGCAAGGTGTTGAGGAAGTAGATGAGTTCCGTCAGCACGACGGTGTGGTGACGGTGATGGTGAAGTGATTCTTGCAGGGCTTCGCCTAAGCACCGCAAAACCATGACCGGGGTTAAACAGTGGAGGGGGGCGCCGCACACGGCTAACGATTGTTGTTGTGTGTTCTAGGCACCCCCTCCCCACATATATATAGGTGGGAGGGGGAGGGGAGCAGCCTTGGGACGCCCCTAGTAGGAGGAATCCTACTTGGGGTCCTCTCCCAATTCGGCCTCCCCCTTCCTTATTCCTGGAGGGGGGAAAAGGGAAGAGGGAAGGAAGGAAGGAAAGGGGGGGCCGAACCCCCTCTTCCTTCTCCAATTTGGCCTCCTGCCTAAAAGGGGGAGCCACCCCTTGTGGGTTGGTGTGCTCCCCTCTTATGGCCAATATGGCCCATATCTTTCCCCTAGGGGTTCCGGTAACACCCCCCGGTACTCCAATAAATACCCGATACTATTTGGAACACGTCCGGTGTCCGAATACTATCATCCTATATATCAATCTTTACCTCTCAGCCATTTCGAGACTCCTCATCATGTCCGCGATCTCATTCGAGACTCTGAACAACATTCGCTCACCAAATCACATAACTCATATAATACTAAATCGTCATCGAACGTTAAGCGTGCGAACCCTACGGGTTCGAGAACTATGTAGACATGACCGAGACACTTCTCCGGTTAATAACCAATAGCGGAACCTGGATGCTCATATTGGCTGCTATATATTCTACGAAGATCTTTATCAGTCGAATCGTTATGACAACATACGTTATTCCCTTTGACATCGGTATGTTATAACTTGCCCGAGATTCGATCGTCAGTATCTTCATACCTAGTTCAAATTCACTACCGGCAAGTCTCTTGACTCGTTCCTTATACATCATCCCACAACTAACTCATTAGGCACTTTGCTTGCAAGGTTTCTTATGATGTGCATTAACGAGAGGGCCCAGAGATACCTCTCCAATACTCGGAGTGACAAATCCTAATCTCGATATATGCCAACCCAACAAACACCTTAGGATATACCTGTAGAGCATCTTTATAGTCACCTAGTTACGTTGTGATGTTTGATAGCACACAAAGTATTCCTCTGGTATCCGGGAGTTGCGTAATCTCATAGTCGAAGGCATATGTGTTTGACATGAAGAAAGCAATAGCAATAAAACTAAATGATCAATATGCTAAGCTAACAGATGGGTCATGTCCATCACATCATTCTCCTAATGATATGATCCCGTTATTAAATGACAACTCATGTCCATGGTTAGGAAACCTTAACCATCTTTGATCAACGAGCTAGTCAAGTAGAGGCTCACTAGGGACACAGTGTTTGTCTATGTATTCACACATGTATTAAGGTCTCCGATCAATACAATTCTAGAATGAATAACATTTATCATGAATAAGGAAATATAAAATAACAACTTTATTATTGCCTCTAGGGCATATTTCCTTCAGCAACTACATGGACTAGGTCCGTAACTTGAGGATTAACCTCATTGCTGCATAGAAGAATTATGTCCTTGATGCACCGCTAGGTGACAGACCTGCTACAAGAGCTGATGCAGACGCTGTGAACGTTTGGTAGGCTCAATCTGATGACTACTCGATAGTTTAGTGTGCCATGCTTTATGGCTTGGAACCGAGACTTCAAAAGTGTTTTGAACGCCACGGAGCATATGAGATGTTCCAAGAGCATATTTCAAGGTAATGCCCGGGTTGAGATATATGAAGTCTCCAACAAGTTCTTGAGCTGTAAGATAAAGGAGAATAATTCTGTCAGTGAACACATACTCAGGATGTCTGGGTACCACAACCACTTGACTCAGCTGGCAATTGATATTCCCGTTGAGAGTGTTATTGATAGAGTTCTTCAGTCACTGCCACCAAGCTACAAGGCTTTGTGATGAACTATAATATGCAAGGTATGATGAAAACGATTCCCGAGCTCTTCGCAATGCTGAAATCAGCGAAGGTAGAAATCAAGAAAGAGCATTAAGTGTTGACGGTTAACAAGACCACCCGTTTTAAGTAAAGGGGAAAGGGAAGGAAAGGGAACTTCAAGAAGAATGGCAAGCAAGTTGCCACTCCCATGAAAAAGCCCAAAGCTGGACCCATGCCTGAAACTGAGTGTTTCTACTACAAGAGAAATGGTCATTGGAAGCGGAACTGCCCCAAGTATTTGGAAGATAAGAAGGATGGCAAAGTGAACAAAGGTTTATTTGATATACAAGTTATTGATGTGTACCTTACTAATGCTCGTAGTAGCGCCTGGGTATTTGATACTGGTTCAGTTACTCATATTTGTAACTCAAAAAAGGAGCTGCAGAATAAACGAAGATTGGCTAAGGACGAGGTGATGATGCGCGTCGGAAATGGTTCCAAGGTTGACGTGATCGTCATCGACATGCTACCTCTACATCTACCTTCAGGATTAGTTTTAGACCTCAGTAATTGTTATTTGGTGCCAGCGTTGAGCATGAGCATTATATCTGGATCTTGTTTATTGTGAGACGGTTATTCATTTAAGACAGTGAATAATGGTTGTTCTATTTATATGAGTAACATCTTTTACAGTCTTGCGCCCTTAGTGAATGGTATATTCTTGTTGAATCTCGATCATAGTCATACACATATTCATAATATTGATGCCAAAAGATTCAAAGTTGATAATGATAGTGCAACATACTTGTGGCACTGTCGTTTAGGTCATATTGGTGTAAAGCGCATGAAGAAACTCCATGCGGATGGACTTTTGGAATCACTTGATTATGAATCATTTGATACTTGTGAACCATGACTCATGGGTAAGATGACTAAAACTCTATCTCCGAAACAATGGAGTGAGCTAATGACTTTTTGTAAATAATACATACCAATGTACGCGGCCCGATGAGTGTTGAAGCACGCGGTGGGTATCGTTATTTTTCGAATCATCACAGATGATTTGAGTAGGTATGGGTATATCTATTTAATGAAACACAAGTCTGAAATATTTGAAAAGTTCAAAGAAATTCAGGGTGAAGTGGAGAATCATCGTAACAAGAAAATGAAGTTTCTATGATCTGATCGCGGAGGTGAATATTTGAGTTACGAGTTTGGCCTTGATTTAAGACAATGTGGAATTGTTTCACAACTCACACCACCTGGTACACCACAATGTAATGGTGTGTCCAAACGTCTTAACCATATTTTATTAGATATGGTGTGTTCTATGATGTCTCTTACAAATTTTCCTTTATCATTTCGGGGTTATGCATTAGAGACAACCACATTCACATTAAATAGGGCACCATCTAAATCCGTTGAGACGACATTGTATGAACTATGGTTTGGCAAGAAACCTAAGCTATTGTTTCTTAAAGTTTGGGGATGTGATGCTTATGTCAAAAGGCTTCAGCCAGATAAGCTTGAACCCAAAGCAGAGAAGTGGCTCTTCATAGGATACCTTAAAGAAACTATTGGGTACACCTTCTACCACAGATCCGAAGGCAAGATCTTTGTTTCTAAAAATGGATAATTTCTAGAGAAGGAGTTTCTCTCGAAAGAAGTGAGTGGGAGGAAAGTAGAACTTGATGAGGTAATTGTACCTTCTCTCGAATTGGAAAGTAACACATCAGAGAAAAATGTTCCCATGATGCCTACACCAACAAGAGATGAAGCAAATGATGATCATGAAACTTCAGATCAAGTTACTACTGAACTTCGTAGGTCAACCAAAACATGTAATGCACCAGAGTGGTACGGTAATCCTATCCTGGAAGTCATGTTGTTAGACAACAAAGAACCTATGAAGTACGAAGAAGCTATTATGAGCCCAGATTGCGACAAATGGCTTGAGGCCATGGAATTTGAGATAGGATCCATGTATGAGAACAAAGTGTGGACTTTGGTGGACTTGCCCGATGATCGGCAAGCCATTGAAAATAAATGGATCTTCAACAGGGAGATAGACGCTGATGGTAATATCACTATCTACAAAGCTTGACTTGTCGCAAAAGGTTTTCGACAAGTTCAAGGGGTTGACTACGATGAGACTTTCTCACCCGTAGCGATGCTCAAGTCTGTCAGAATCATGTTAGCAATTTCCTCATTTTATGATTATGAAATCTGGCAAATGGACGTCAAAACTGCATTCCTTAATGGGTTTCTTAAAGCAGAGTTGTATATGATGCAACCAGAAGGTTTTGTCGATCCTAAGGGTGCTAACAAAATGTGCAAGCTCCAGTGATCCATCTATGGACCGGTGCAAGTATCTTGGAGTTGGAATATACACTTTTATGAGGTGATCAAAGCATTTGGTTTTATGCAGACTTAGGGTGAAGTCTGTATTTACAAGAAAGTGAGTGGGAGCTCTCTAGCATTTCTAAGATTATATGTGGATGACATATTGCTGATTGGAAATGATATAGAATTTCTGGATAAGATAATGAAGGAAATATGCCCTAGAGGCAATAATAAAGTTATTAGTTATTTCCTTATTTCATGATAAATGTTTATTATTCATGCTAGAATTGTATTAACCGAAAACATAATACATGTGTGAATACATAGACAAATAGAGTGTCACTAGTATGCCTCTACTCGACTAGCTCGTTGATCAAAGATGGTTAAGTTTACTAACCATAGACATGAGTTGTCATTTGATTAACGAGATCACATCATTAGGAGAATGATGTGATTGACTTGACCCATTCTGTTAGCTTAGCACTTGATCGTTTAATTTTTGTTGCTATTGCTTTCTTCATGACTTATACATGTTCCTATGACTATGAGATTATGCAACTCCCGTTTACCGGAGGAACACTTTGTGTGCCACCAAACATCACAAGTAACTGGGTGATTATAAAGGTGCTCTATAGGTTTCTCCAAAGGTACTTGTTGGGTTGGCGTATTTCGAGATTAGGATTTGTCACACCGATTGTCGGAGAGGTATCTCTGGGCCCACTCGGTAATGCACATCACTATAAGCCTTGCAAGCATTGCAACTAATAAGTTAGTTGCGGGATGATGTATTACGGAACGAGTAAAGAGACTTGCTGGTAACAAGATTGAACTAGGTATTGAGATACTGACGATCGAATCTCGGGCAAGTAACATACCGATGACAAAGGGAACAACGTATGTTGTTATGCGGTCTGACCAATAAAGATCTTCGTAGAATATGTAGGAGCCAATATGGGCATTCAGGTCCCGCTATTGGTTATTGACCAGAGAGGTGTCTCGGTCATGTCTACATAGTTCTCGAACTCATAGGGTCTGCACGCTTAACGTTCGTTGACGATATAGTACTATGTGAGTTATGTATGTTGGTGACCGAATGTTGTTCGGAGTTTTGGATGAGATCACAGATATGACGAGGAACTCTGGAATGGTCCGGAGATAAAGTTTGATATATGGGATAGTAGTGTTTGATCTCCGGAAGGGTTCCAGAATTCACCGGAAGGGGTTCCGGATGTTTCCCGAAATGTTTGGGCACGAGAACACTTTAGCTGGGCCAAAGGGGAAAGCCCACGAGGCTTTTGGAAAGTGCAAAAGGAAGTTTTGCGGAGACCAGAGGCTAGACGCCGGGAACCCTGGCGTCTAGGGGGTAGACGCCGGGAACCCTGGCGTCTAGCCCTGGAGTCCGAGAAGGACTCTTGCCTTTCGGGTGAAACCGACTTTGAGGATGCTTTTACTCCAAGTTTTGACCCTAGGGCTCAACATATAAATAGAGGGGTAGGGCTAGCACCAAAGACATATCAAGAAACACCAAGTCGTGTGTCGGCAACCCCGTCCCTTCTAGTTTATCCTCCGTCATAGTTTTCGTAGTGCTTAGGCGAAGCCCTACGGAGATTGTTCTTCACCAACACCATCACCACGCCGTCGTGCTGCCGGAACTCATCTACTACTTTGCCCCTCTTGCTGGATCGAGAAGGCGAGGACGTCACCGAGCCGAACGTGTGCAGAACTCGGAGGTGCCGTGCTTTCGGTACTTGGATCGGTCGGACGTGAAGACGTACGACTACATCAACCACGTTGATATAACGCTTCTGCGAACGGTCTACGAGGGTACGTAGACAACACTCTCCCCTCTCGTTGCTATGCATCACCATGATCTTGAGTGTGCGTAGGAATTTTTTTGAAATTACTACGTTCCCCAACAGTGGCATTCGAGCCTAGGTTTTATGTGTTGATGTTGTGCACGAGTAGAACACAAGTGAGTTGTGGGCGATATAAGTCATACTGCTTACCAGCATGTCACACTTTGGTTCGGCGGTATTGTTGGATGAAGCGGCCCAGACCGACATTACGCATACGCTTACGTGAGACTGGTTCTACCGACGTGCTTTGCACACAGGTGGCTGGCGGGTGTCAGTTTCTCCAACTTTAGTTGAATCGAGTGTGGCTACGCCCGGTCCTTGCGAAGGTTAAAACAACACCAACTTGACAAACTATCGTTGTGGTTTTGATGCGTAGGTAAGAACGGTTCTTGCTAAGCCCGTAGCAGCCACGTAAAACTTGCAGCAACAAAGTAGAGGACGTCTAACTTGTTTTTGCAGGGCATGTTGTGATGTGATATGGTCAAGACGTGATGAGATATAAGTTGTTGTATGAGATGATCATGTTTTGTAACCGAGTTATCGGCAACTGGCAGGAGCCATATGGTTGTCGCTTTATTGTATACAATGCAATCGCCCTGTAATGCTTTACTTTATCACTAAGCGGTAGCGATAGTCGTAGAAGCATAAGATTGGCGAGACGACAACGATGCTACGATGGTGATCAAGGTGTCGCGCCGGTGACGATGGTGATCACGATGATGCTTCGGAGATGGAGAGCACAAGCACAAGATGATGATGGCCATATCATATCACTTATATTGATTGCATGTGATGTTTATCTTTTATGCATCTTATCTTGCTTTGTTTGACGGTAGCATTATAAGATGATCTCTCACTAAATTTCAAGATAAAAGTGTTCTCCCTGAGTATGCACCATTGCCAAAGTTCATCGTGCCCAGACACCACGTGATGATCGGGTGTGATAAGCTCTACGTCCATCTACAACGGGTGCAAGCTAGTTTTGCACACGTAGAATACTCAGGTTAAACTTGACGAGCCTAGCATATGCAGATATGGCCTCGGAACACTGAGACTGAAAGTCGAACGTGAATCATATAGTAGATATGATCAACATAATAATGTTCACCATTGAAAGCTATTCCATTTCACGTGATGATCGGTTATGGTTTAGTTGATTTGGATCACGTGATCACTTAGATGATTAGAGGGATGTCTATCTAAGTGGGAGTTCTTAAGTAATATGATTAATTGAACTTTAATTTATCATGAACTTAGTCCTGGTAGTATTAGCATATCTATGTTGTAGATCAATAGCTCGCGATGTTGCTCCCCATTTAATTTTTATATGTTCCTAGAGAAAAATTATGTTGAAAAATGTTAGTAGCAATGATGCGGATTGGATCCGTGATCTGAGGATTATCCTCATTGCTGCACAGAAGAATTATGTCTTTGATGCACCGCTAGGTGACTGACCTCTTGCAGGAGCAGATGCAGACGTTCTGAACGTTTGGCTAGCTCAATATGATGACTACTTGATAGTTTAGTGCACCATGCTTAACGGCTTAGAATCGGGACTTCAAAGGCGTTTTTAACGTCATGGAACATATGAGATGTTCCAGGAGTTGAAGTTAATATTTTTTTGAGAAAACGCAGAAGGTTTGCGTTTCGTTGCATTGAAAAGGAAGGGGGTTCAGTTACATCCTCCTAGGAGGCAATTATACAGAGTGAGGGTGCTACAATTAATGTACATCCCAGGTTTGGGGAATGAGGGCACGCAGGCCCAGCGCGCCGGCTCTGGCCCAAAGGGTCGCCTCCTCCTTGATTTTATCCAGTAGCGTAGATATAGAAGGGCTGGCTCTGTCGAAGATGCAGTCGTTCCGATGCTTCCACAGCATCCAAGGAATGAGTAGGGTTGCCGAGGTGAGGCCCTTGCGCATAGGCTTGGGCGTGTGCTGTGGCACGGAGAGCCACCAGGTGTTGGTTGATGGCTCGCCATCAGATGGATTGCAGGGAACCCTTAGCCAGCTCAGGATTTCATACCATACCTGCCGGGAGAACGGGCAGGCGAGGAGGAGATGCTGGAGGGTCTCCGGCGCCTGGTCACAGAGTGGGCAGCACGCGGGGTGCTGCAAGCCGCAACGGGCGAGGCGGTCAGCGGTCCAACACTGGTCTAAGTGGGCGAGCCAATGGAAGAAGCATACCAGTGGCGGCGCCCAGCATTTCCAAGTTAGCTTCCAAGCATCACATGCGGTGGATCCGTGGAACGTGGCAAGGTAGGCGGACTGCACGGAGTAGGTGCCATTGGAGCTCCACTTCTAGAGTAGATGATATGGCTCGGCGGAGAGCGTTGTGTGCTCAATCATGTGCCATAGTTGCAGGTACTCTCCGATCTCTTGAATCCCAATGGTGCCCTGTATGTCGCGCGCCCAACTATTGTCCTGAAGGCCATCCGCCACCGTCCGCAGCTTGCGGCGTCTCTTGGGGATGCAAGAGTATAACGCCGGCGCGATCTCATTGATGGAGCGTCCGTCAATCCAGCGGTCTTCCTAGAACAAGGCGAGCTGGCCGTTGCCTATCTGCATGGTGGTCGAGGCAAAGAAAAAGGTGCGCTCGTCGGCGGAGAACTGCAGGTCAAGACCGCTCCAAGCCCTGGCACTGTCGGTGCGGCTTAGCCACAACCAACGTGTGCGGAGGGCGAGGCATGTGCGCTCGAGGTCATGGACACCAAGTCCTCCAAGCGAGATCGGCCATGCGACGCGCGGCCAGTTGACATGGCAGTGGCCGCTGTTGGCTTCGGTGCGTCCAGCCCAAAGGAACCCCCTCTATATCTTCTCCAGTGCCTTGATGATCCGCTTCGGTGGTGCTAGCACAAGCAGCTGGTGGATGGGGATGGCGCTGAGTACGGCCTTGACAAAAGCAAGGCGTCCAGCCTTGTTCATGAGGCACGCCTTCCAGGTAGGCAGCATGCCAGTAGTTTTGTCAACCACGGGTTGGAGCAGGGCAGCGGATGGGCGCTTGATCGTGAGCGGGATGCCAAGATATGTTATAGGCAGGTCCACGATGGGGCAGCCAAGTGCGTCGATGATGGGCGCCACGTCGTCGGCGTCACAGCAGATGAGTGTGGTAGAGCTCTTCAAGAAGTTCACCTGGAGGCCCGACGCGCGTCCGAAGAGCTGCAGGACTCCTTTCACTGCCATGGTGTCGCCCTGGGTGGGGTGGCAAAATAGGATCACATCGTCCGCATATAGTGAGACGGCCGAGATCGGGCGCCGCGGGTGAAGCTGCTGCAAGATGCCCGTCTCGGTGGCTCGGCGAAGGAGACGGCTAAGCGTGTCAACCGCAAGGACAAATAGCTGGGGCGAGAGGGGATCGGCCTGTCGAAACCCACAACGATGCCAAATGGTCGGGCCAGGCTTGCCGTTCAGGAGCACCTTGGTGCTGGCCGACGAAAGCAGAATGGCCAGCCAGTCTAGGAAGCGGTTCCCGAATCCGTATTGGCGCAATACCTCGAAGAGGAACGGCCAGCTGATCGAGTCGAAGGCCCGTGCCAAGTCGAGCTTCGGCAGCAAGCGGGGGGCCTTAAGCTGATGGAGGAGGCGCGCGGACTGCCGGACGAGGACGAAGTTGTCATGCAACGAGCGTCCGGGGATGAACGCGTTCTGGTTCACGCTGACGAGGGCATTAAGCTTGGGCGCGAGACACAGCGAGAGGACCTTCGCGAAGATCTTGGCGACGAGGTGGATGAGGCTTATCGGCCTGTAGTCTCCGAGACAGCGAGCATCCGCGCGCTTGGGCAGCAGCGTGAGGAGCGCCTGGTTAAGGCAGCTAAAACCACGGCCCCGGAGCGCGTAGAGCTGCTGGAACACGTCGATGAGGTCCTGCTTGACGATGGGCCAGCATGCGCGCAGGAAGTCAACAGTGAAGCCGTCGGGGCCGGGAGCTTTGCGTGCGGGTAAGCGCTTGATGGCCTGCCAAATCTCCTCGGCGTCAAAAGGTGCATCGAGGTCGTCGAGGTTGGCAGGCGTGATGAGGGCGGGGTGGTCCAGAGTGCACTCCCGGGGCGCGGCGGTGCCAAGCAGAGCGTCAAAGTGCGCATAAGCTGCCGCGGCCATGTCCCCCTGGTCCGTGATGATTTCCTCGTCAACCATCAGGCTGTGCACCATGTTCTTCTGCCGCCTATATGAGCATTGCCGGTGGTAGAAGGATGTATTGGCATCGCCGTCTTTGAGGTTCGCAAGGCGGGCGCGTTGGCGAGCGATGGATCGCTCCAGCGAAGCAAGGCCTAGGTAGGAGGCCTTGATCTGGCGACGCAGCCAGTCTTCGTGCGGGGACAAAGCTCTACTCTCCAAGGCAGTGTCAAGCCTGAGAAGAAGCTCGCGGGGGATCGCCAGCCTCAGGCGCACATTGCCCATGGTCCGTGATCTCCAGCTAGTGAGCTGGCGCGCGGTGGCCTGCATGCGCAACATGAATCACCGGAATGGGTCCGCCACATGAACGGAGTGCCATGCAGCTGCGACGACGTCGTGGAATCCGTCGAGGCGAATCTAGAAATCCTCGAAGTGGAAGCGTCGGTGTGGAGGCGCTATCGGAGAGCAGTCCAGGAGCAGGGGGCTGTGGTCGGAGACGACGGAGGCGAGGCAGCGTAGGAAGCACGCGTTATGAAGCTCCTCCCAGTCCTTGGTGCAAAGCACCCGGTCGAGGTGGACAAGGGTCGGAGGCGACTGCTCATTCGACCAAGTGTAGCGTCTCCCGCTGAGGTACACTTCTTTGAGAGCTAGGTCGTTGAGCACGCATTGAAAGCGACCCATCATGCGGCGGTTGACGTTCTCGTTGTTTTTGTCCTCGTCGCGATATATGAGGTTGAAGTCCCCGCACAACATCCACGGTCCGGGGCACTCGTCGCGAATGTCGCGGAGCTCTTGCATGAAGGCAACTTTGTCGTCGTCAAGTTGGGGCCCGTAGACAATTGTGAGCCACCATGGAGTGCCGAATCTAGACGCGGTGGAGACCTTAGCAGACAAGGCGTTGGTAGTGAAAAGAGGATCGGTGATGGCCACCTCTCTACTCTTCCATGCCAACAGGATGCCGCCACGGGTCCCGTCTGCGGGCAAGTACACATAGTCATCAAAATCTGAGCCAAGAGTCTCAAGGACAACCGACGAGCAAACTAACTGCATCTTAGTTTCTTGGAAGTAGGCGATCGATGCATTGGTGGTTACAACAGGCGACCGAATGGCGGTGCGGCGAGCGCGTGCGTTGAGGCCGCGCACGCTCCAAGCCAGGACCTTGGGGGCATGATCCATGGAGCAGAGATCGACGAGCAGGCGCGCCGGCATAGCTAGGCCCGATCGGGCTGCCAGCGACCACCGTGGTGATCGGTGCAACGGCGGGGTCGGGGGGGAGCTCTCGGCCTATCAACGTGGCCATGGCCGAGAGGACAACCATAGGGAGAGGCGTCGCAAAGAGCCCCTCGTAAGTCTTCATCTCCGTGGCCGTGATCTTCTGGTCCAGCCCAACAATCCCAAGGGTGCGCAGGACGTGGATTTGCGCACGTCTTTCGGTGGTAGGTGGAGCAGCCGCCTTGCATGTCGAAGCCGAGGCAGATCTTCCACGTCGCGGGGCAAAGTTGGGCGGGCATCGCCGCTGACGTTTCCCAGGAGTTGGAAGTGCGGCGTCGAGCTGCTTGGTGGCAGCAGCGAGGAAGTCGCCAAGGGTCCAGGTTGTCGTTGTAGTTGCACCAGTGCATGGACATGTATGGCGCAGGGTCACCGGGGGCGAGGCGAAGCGCGTTGGAGTTCTCTCCATAGCGGGGCATGCAGCTTGGGCTGGGTGGGTGCATGCAGTCTAGGTCGGGTGGGCAGGTGGGCCGTCCAGGGGTGGCTGCGGCGTGGATGCATTGTCCAGCGCAGCCTCTCCCTCGCGTGGGGCCGCAGGGGAGGGGTCCATGCTTGGCGCGCATGGCGCGGCCGCGGGAGACTCCAGAAGCCATTCCTCGTGGTCGCATGGCGGGGCCCGCTTCGTGGCTTGGGCCGATGGGCCAGTATGCGCTAGTGGAGCAGGGTTCGTGGACCGGTCATCGTGGGACAGCACCGCTGCGGGCGCTGACGGGGGCGAAACACCACTTTGCCCCGACAAAGGATCATCCTCAGGGGTGGGGATGGGCGAATCGGGCACCTCGTTGTCCAGCAACAAGTGGCCTGTGGGGCAGTCCTGGCCTGCGGGACTGTCAGGATTGGCCTGGGCCGGCAGAGCTTTTGCAAGGCACCGGTCCTGCTCGTGGGGCGATAGCAGCGGTGCATGGCTCTCAGCCAATGGGGGCTGGCCATCAGACGTCGTCGGGCCCAGCAACACAGGATCAGAGGACGGGCCAGCGGGCAGTGGTGCAGCCTTGGTGATCCTTGCCGCATCAGCAGCGTGCTTTTTCTTTCCACCGCGTCTCCCTCTTTTGGAAAGCCGACGAGAGCGTAGCTGGCCGCCTGCTGTGGGCCAGGGCTCCATCATCCTTCCCTGGGTACGGGCATGCAGCGGCCTGGCTATGTCCGTACGACGATGTGGGGCGGGCCATCGGGCGCTGATGGCGATGCCATCGGCGCGGCCACGGCGATCGGAGGCGCGCCAACTGATGGAGTCGATCACCATGCCGTCCGTGCGGCCGTCGCGGCCGTCAGACGTGCGCCGTCGCGGGCGTCAGACATGCACCGTCGCTTGCGGCTACGGCGGCGGCCACGGCCGCGACCAGACCCATCTCGACATGTCTCCTCACCGGCTTCGCCACCCGAGCATCATCACTAGAGCCGCCGTTGCCGACAGCAGTCGAGGCGGCAAGCGCAACGGCGCCATCGGTGACCATGATAGACACGGCGTAGCTCAGTGTGCGGATGGTCAGCGGCGAGCCGCGTCTGGCGGCAGGGACAGATTCCATGATCTCCAGGACGGCCGCGCGGCGGATGCTGGCCGGCCCGTGCGTGCGCGCCGTCAACCGGAATACAGCGAGGTCGGTGCGCGAGCGCGTGCTCGGGTGTAGTCGCTCGATCCAGCAGCTGGAACCGAGAAGGTGTTCAGTGGTGGAGAGGTGCCAAGCCTGCGCAGGGATGCCACGGAGCTCCACCTGGACCGTGTGCTCGAAGGAGCTCACATCGGCGTGCGCTAGCTTGTTCCAAGGGCGGAGCAATAGAGTGAAGCCGGGGCCGTCGATGAAGTGGTCGCCCGCGAGCCGCGCCATGATGTCGTTGGTGGAGAAGATGATGAGGAAATCCTTCGGGGCATGCACGTGGATGGAGAAGTCGCCGGGCTAGAGGCAAAGGGAGGAGTGCAGGACGTCCTCGACCTCCCGCGGGGTGACCGCCGGCCTGGCTCCTGTGATGGAAACCACCATCCCGCGCCGCAGAACGAGCTCGGCCTCCTCCATCTCAACGAAGCGGGACATGACCACGCGCACCGGAGTGGAGGGCTGGGTCGGCTCGCTGGCGGAGGGGTCAGTAGCAGGCGGGGCATGCAGGAACGGTGGCGCGCACGGCGCCGCGGCTGGGGGGGTGGCGGCGCGGGGAGGTGCACGGAGAACGCCGCGACAGAACTTGTGGCAGTCCCAGGAGCTGTGGCCGGAGTAGAGGCAACGTCGACAGCAAACGTCGTTTGTGCAGTCCCGGACAAGGTGACCGGGGTCGAGGCGGCGGAAGCAGAGGCCGGCGCTTTCCTCCGGGGATGGGCTGCGACGGCGCGGCGGTTGCTGGGCGCGGGGGGCAGCCTCAGGGCACGCGCGGTGGCGGCGGTTCCTGCACCGGGGGAGCTGGAAGCCGTCAGCGTCGACCTCCGCACCACCCTGGACGCGGTGGACCTCGGAGCGAGGGCCCAGGCGAGATGCGGCCAGGGCGCTCGGGGGGGGGGGGCGCTCACGCGCAGCCGCAGGGGGGAGGCGTGACGCGGGGAGCGCCGGGCTTGGCGGAGCAGGGGAGCTTCTGGCAACGTTGCTGTAGGACCGACTGTACTCGCCCTCGGACTCCATCCAGCGGCGCGCGCTAGCGGGGCTAAGGTCGAGGTCACCTGCGGAGTCGGACGGGGGCGCCATGGGCGGAGGGGAGGGGCTGGGGGGTGGGGGTAGGGGGAGCTGAGGGAGGAGGGCTACCGGCGTGGTCTCGTCGGCGGCAGGGTTGGTGGGGCTAGTCAAGGGGGAGGGGGAGCGAGCGGAGCGGGAGCGAGGCATCATTCTCCTCTACCACCAATAGCTTCAGTTGAAGTTAATATTTCAAGCAAATACCAATCTGAGCACATGCTCACTGCTTGAGCTATTCTCCTCCATCTTTTAGCTACAGAACTTGTTGGAGACTTCATATTCTCCCAGCAAATACCCGAGTTGGGAGATATGAAGTCTCCAACAAGTTCTATAGCTAAAAGATGGAGGAGAATAGCTCAAGCACTCAGCATGTGCTCAGATTGTCTGGGTACTACAATCGCTTGAATCAAGTGGGAGTTAATCTTCCAGATAAAATAGTGATTGATAGAATTCTCTAGTCACCATCACCAAGTTAGTAGAACTTCGTGATGAACTATAATATGCAAGGGATAACGGAAACGATTCCCAAGCTCTTCGCGATGCTTAAATCGACGAAGGTAGAAATCAAGAAAAGCATCAAGTGTTGATGGTAAACAAAACCACTAGTTTCAAGTAAAGGGACAAAGGGAAGAAAGGGGAACTTCAAGAAGAACGGCAAGCAAGTTGCTGCTCAAGTGAAAAAACCCAAGTCTGGACCGAAGCCTGAAACTGAGTGCTTCTATGCAAAGGGACTGGTCATTGGAAGCGGAACTACCCCAAGTATTTGGCGGATAAGAAGGATGACAAAGTGAACAAAGGTATATTTGATATACATAGTATTGATGTGTATTTTACTAGTGTTCGTAGCAACCCCTCGGTATTTGATACTAGTTCAGTTGCTAAGAGTAGTAACTCGAAACGCTAGTTGCAGAATGAACAGAGACTAGTTAAGGATGAAGTTACGATGTGTGTTGGAAGTGATTCCAAGATTAATATGATCATCATCGCACACTCCCTATACTTTTGGGATTAGTGTTGAACCTAAATAAGTGTTATTTGGTGTTTGGTTGAGCATGAATATGATTTGATCATGTTTATTGCAATACGGTTATTCATTTAAGTAAGAGAATAAATTGTTGTTCTGTTTACATGAATAAAACCTTATATGGTTACACACCCAATGAAAATGGTTCATTGGATTTTGATCGTAGTGATACACATATTCATAATATTGAAACCAAAAGATGCAAAGTTAATAATGATGGTGCAATTTATTTGTGGCACTGCCGTTTAGGTCATATTGGTGTAAAGCGCATGAAGAAAATCCATGCTGATGGGCTTTTGGAACCACTTGATTATGAATCAGTTGATGCTTGCGAACCATGCCTCATGGGCAAGATGACTAAAAACTCTGTGCTCCAGAACAATGGAGCGAGCAATAGATTTGTTGGAAATCATACATACTGATGCATGTGGTCCGATGAATATTGAGGCTCGCGACAGGTATCATTATTTTCTGATCTTCATAGATGATTTGAGCAGATATGAGTATATCTACTTGATGAAACACAAGTCTGAAATATTTGAAAAGTTCAAAGAATTTCAGAGTGAAGTGGAGAATCATCATAACAAAAATAAAAGTTTCTACGATATGATCACAGAAGTAAAATATTTGAGTTGCGAGTTTGGCCTTCAGTTAAAACAATGTCAAATAGTTTCACTACTCATGCCACCTGGAACACCACAACGTAATGGTGTGTCCGAACATCATAACCGTACTTTATTTGATATAGTGCAATCTATGATGTCTCTTACCAATTTACCACTATCTTTTTGGGGTTATGCATTAAAGACAGCTGCATTCACATTAAAAAGGGCACCATCTAAATCCGTTGAGACGACACCGTATAAACTATGGTTTAGCGAGAAACCTAAGTTGTCGTTTCTTAAAGTTTGGGGTTGCAATTGTTATGTGAAAAAGTTTCATCTTGATAAGCTCAGACCCAAGTCGGAGAAGTGCATCTTCATAGGATACCCAAAGGTAACTGTTGGGTACACCTTCTATCACAGATCCGAAGGCAAGATATTTGTTGCTGAGAATGGATCCTTTCTAGAGAAGGAGTTTCTCTCGAAAGAAGTGAGTGGGAGGAAAGTAGAACTTGATGAGGTAACTGTACCTGCTCCCTTATTGGAAAGTAGTTCATCACAAAAATATGTTCCTGTGACTACTACACCAATTAGTGAGGAAGCTAATGATGATGATCATGTAACTTCAGATCAAGTTGCTACCGAACCTCGTAGGTAAACCAGAGTGAGATCCGCACCAGAGTGGTACGATAATCCTGTTCTGGAGGTCATGTTACTTGACCATGATGAGCCTACGAACTATGAGGAAGCGATGATGAGCCCAGATTCCGCGAAATGGCTTGAGGCCATGAAATCTGAGATGAGATCCATGTATGAGAACAAAGTATGGACTTTGATTGACTTGCCCAATGATCGGCGAGCCATTGAGATTAAATGGATCTTCAAGAGGAAGACGGACGCTGATAGTAGTGTTACTATCTACAAAGCTAGAATTGTCGCAAAAAGGTTTTCGACAAGTTCAAGGTGTTGACTACGATGAGAGTTTCTCACTCATATCTATGCTTAAGTCTGTCCGAATCATGTTAGCAATTGCCACATTTTATGAAATCTGGCAAATGGATAAACAAAACTGCATTCCTTAATGGATTTATTAAAGAAGAGTTGTATATGATGCAACCAGAAGGTTTTGTCAATCCTAAAGATACTAACAAAGTATGCAAGCTCCAGCGATCCATCTATGGACTGGTGCAAGCATCTCGGAGTTGGAATATACGCTTTGATAAGTTGATCAAAGCATATAGTTTTATACAGACTTGCGGTGAAGCCTGTATTTACAAGAAAGTGAGTGGGAGCACTACAGCATTTTTGATAAGTATATGTGAAAGACATATTGTTGATCGGAGATAATGTAGAATTATTCTGCAAAGCATAAAGGAATGTTTGAAAGGATTTTTTCAAAGAAAGACCTCGGTGAAGCTGCTTACATATTGAGCATCAAGATCTATAGAGATAGATCAAGACGCTTGATAATTTTTCAATGAGTACATACCTTGACAAGATTTTGAAATAGTTCAAAATGGAACAGTCAAAGAAAGAGTTCTTGCCTGTGTTACAAGGTGTGAAATTGAGTAAGACTCAAAGCCCTACCACGGCAAAAGATAGAAAGAGAATGAAAGTCATTCCCTATGCCTCAGCCATAGGTTCTATAAAGTATGCCATGCTGTGTACCAGACCTATTGTATACCCTGCCCTGAGTTTGGCAAGGGAGTGCAGTAGTGATCTAGGAGTAGATCACTAGACACTGGTCAAAATTATCCTTACTGGAGTAAGGATATGTTTCTCGATTATGGAGGTGACAAAAGGACCGTCGTAAAGGGTTACGACAATGCAAGTTTTGACACTGATCCAGATGAATCTAAGTCTCAATCTGGATACATATTGAAAGTGGGAGCAATTAGCTGGAGTAGCTCCGTGCAGAGCATTGTTGACATAGAAATTTGCAAAATACATACGGATCTGAATGTTGCAAAACATGATCACACCTTAGTACTCTTTGGGTGTTAATCACATAGCGATGTGAACTAGATTATTGACTCTAGTAAACCCTTTGGGTGTTGGTCACATGACGATGTGAACTATTGATGTTAAATCACATGACGATGTGATCTAGATTGTTGACTCTAGTGCAAGTGGGAGACTGAAGGAAATATGCCCTAGAGGAAATAATAAAGTTATTATTTATTTCCTTATTTCATGATAAATGTTTATTATTCATGCTAGAATTGTATTAACCGGAAACATAATACATGTGTGAATACATAGACAAACAGAGTGTCACTAGTATGCCTCTACTTGACTAGCTCGTTGATCAAAGATGGTTAAGTTTCCTAACCATAGACATGAGTTGTCATTTGATTAACGAGATCACATCATTAGGAGAATGATGTGATTGACTTGACCCATTCCGTTATCTTAGCACTTGATCATTTAGTTTTTGTTGCTATTGCTTTCTTGATGACTTATACATGTTCCTATGACTATGAGATTATGCAACTCCCATTTACTGGAGGAACACTTTGTGTGCCACCAAACGTCACAACGTAACTGGGTGATTATAAAGGTGCTCTACAAGTGTCTCCAAAGGTACTTGTTGGGTTGGCGTATTTCGAGATTAGGATTTGTCACTCCGATTGTCGGAGAGGTATCTCTGGGCCCACTCGGTAATGCACATCACTATAAGCCTTGCAAGCATTGCAACTAATGAGTTATTTGCGGGATGATGTATTACGGAATGAGTAAAGAGACTTGCCGGTAACGATATTGAACTAGGTATTGAGATACCGACGATCGAATCTCGGGCAAGTAACATACCGATGACAAAGGGAACAACGTATGTTGTTATGCGGTCTGACCGATAAAGATCTTCCTAGAATATGTAGGAGCCAATATGGGCATCTAGGTCCCGCTATTGGTTATTGACCAGAGAGGTGTCTCGGTCATGTCTACATAGTTCTCGAACCCGTAGGGTCCGCACGCTTAACGTTCATTGACGATATAGTACTATGTGAGTTATGTATGTTGGTGACCGAATGTTGTTCGGAGTTTTGGATGAGATCACAGATATGACGAGGAACTGCGGAATGGTCCAGAGATAAAGTTTGATATATGGGATAGTAGTGTTTGATCTCTGGAAGGGTTTTGGAATTCATCGGAAGGGGTTCTTGATGTTTCCCGAAATGTTTGGGCACGAGAACACTTTATCTGGGCCAAAGGGGAAACCCACGAGGCTTTTGGAAAGTGCAAAAGGAAGTTTTGTGGAGACCAGAGGCTAGACGCCAGGAACCCTAGCGTCTAGGGGGTAGACGCCGGGAACCCTGGCGTCTAGCCCTGGAGTCCGAGAAGGACTCTTGCCTTTCGGGTGAAACCGACTTTGAGGAGGCTTTTACTCCAAGTTTCGACCCCAGGGCTCAACATATAAATAGAGGGGTAGGGCTAGCACCAAAGACACATCAAGAAACACCAAGCCGTGTGCCGGCAACCCCGTCCCCTCTAGTTTATCCTCCGTCATAGTTTTCGTAGTGCTTAGGCAAAGCCCTGTGGAGATTGTTCTTCACCAACACCGTCACCACGCCGTCGTGCTGCCGGAACTCATCTACTACTTCGCCCCTCTTGCTGGATCGAGAAGGCTAGGACGTTACCGAGCCGAACGTGTGCAGAACTCGGAGGTGCCGTGCTTTTGGTACTTGGATCGGTCGGATGTGAAGACGTACGACTACATCAACTGCGTTGATATAACACTTCCGCGAACGGTCTACGAGGGTACGTAGACAACACTCTCCCCTCTCATTGCTATGCATCACCATGATCTTGCGTGTGCATAGGATTTTTTTTGAAATTACTACGTTCCCCAACAAATAAAAGGATATTTGAATAAGAATTTTTCTATGAAACACCTCGGTGAAGCTGCTTACATATTGGGCATCAAAATCTATAGAGATAGATCAAGACACTTAATAGGACTTTCACAAAGCACATACCTTGACAAAGTTTTGAAGAAGTTCAAAATGGACCAGTCAAAGAAAGGGTTCTTGCCTATATTGCAAGATGTGAAGTTGAGTAAGACTCAAAGCCCAACCATGGAAGAAAAGAGAAAGGATGAAAGTCATTCCCTATGCCTCAGCCATATGTTATATAATGTATGGCATGTTGTGTACCAGACCTGATGTGTGCCTTGCCATGAGTCTGGCAAGGGGGTACAATAGTGATCCAGGAGTGGTTCACTGGACAACGGTCAAAATTATCCTTAGGTACCTGAAGAGGACTAAGGAAATGTTTCTTGGATATGGTGGTGATAAAGAGTTCGTCGTAAAGGCTTACGTCGATGCAAGCTTTGACACCGATCTAGAAGACTCTGAGTTTCAATCTGGATACGTATTGAATGTGGGATCAATTAGTTACAGTAGCTTCATGCAGAGCATTGTAGACATAGATATTTGCAAAGTACGCACGGATCCGAATGTTGCACATCTGTTGACTAAAACCTCCCTCACAAGCAAAACATGATCACACCTTAGAACTCGTTGGGTGTTAATCACATGGCGATGTGAACGAGATTATTGACTCTAGTGCAAGTGGGAGACTGTTGGAAATATGCCCTAGAGGCAATAATAAATTGGTTATTATCATGTTTCCTTATTCATGATTAAGGTTTATTATTAATGCTAGAATTGTATTGACTGGAAACTTAAATACATGTGTGAATAGATAAACAAATACTAAGTCCCTAGTAAGCCTCTACTATACTAGCTCGTTGATCACAAGATGGTTAAGGTTTCCTAACCATAGACATGTGTTGTCACTTGATAGAGGGATCACTTCATTAGGAGAATGATGTGTTGGACAAGACCCATTCATTAGCATAGCGTATGATCATTTAATTTTTGCTACTGCTTTCTTAATGTCAAATACATGTTCCTTCGACCATGAGATCATGCAACTCCCAGATACCGGAGGAATACCTTGTGTACTATCAACGTCACTTCGTAACTGGGTGATCATAAAGGTGCTCTACAGGTATCTCCAAAGGTATCTATTGAGTTGGCGAGAATCGAGATTGGGATTTGTCACTCCGTATGATGGAGAGGTGTTTTTGGGCCCTCTCGGTAATTGACGGTGCCCTAGACTAGGGGGTACTCACCACGTCATCTCCTGGTCAGTTAGATTGGGCCGAGGACCCCCATGGCCATATACTCATGGGCCAGTTCGGATAGCTGCCGCATACAAGGAAGATTCCACAAGACTTGGTGGTCAAGACAAGGACTCCTCCCCCATCGGTGTATTCGGCTAGGACTCTTGTTATCCTAGGCCTCTAGTGCATTATATAAACCAGGGCCAGGCTAGTCGATAGATATACAAACAATCATACCATAGGCTAGCTTCTAGGATTTAGCCTCTACGATCTCGTGGTAGATCAACTCTTGTAATACTCATATCATCAAGATCAATCAAGCAGGAAATAGGGTATTACCTCCATCGAGAGGGCCCGAACCTGGGTAAACATCGTGTCCCCCGCCTCCTGTTACCATCCGCCTTAGACGCACAGTTCGGGACCCCCTACCCGAGATCCGCCGGTTTTGACACCGACATTGGTGCTTTTTCATTGAGAGTTCCACTATGTGATCGGCAAATGGATCGATGGCTCGTCTGCAGATTAACTACGACGTCGACATCTCTGTCACCGGCTCAACTGGTCACCTTTCCTTGACCAAGGATTGTGCCCTTCCTCCGATCGTCATGTTCGGATGAGGGCCTTCATCAATGCCCACTCCGATCTCTATCAAGATCATGGAGGAATCGTCCATGGAGCTCGGGGGCTCAACGTCGACATTGCGCTCGGGCGACCGTGCTATTTTTCTGGACAGCAAACGCGTATCTGCCGCCACCGCCTCCTCGAGTGTCATTTTAACGATCGCTTTGTGGAATTGTGCGGAATCGATTCTACAACAACCCTGGAAAATTTCATCGAGTTCCGATGGAGGAATCTTTGACAATCTACGATATACCGGAGCCCTGTCAAATCCAGACGGGAATCTGGACGAGTTTAGGCTGTGCTCTCCAGATCCTAGCTCGGAAGTCCTTTGGAAGATCCAACCATTCATCTTCTGCAGAATGCCCATATCTACCACCCCTCAAAATTTCAGCTCGATCCGACCGTCCAAACTACGGGAACCTTCCGATTAGTGCATCACTTTTCATATATGTTTCCTGCGCGAATACGGATCCGACCCGAATTCATGTTTCTTTCTGAATGTGATATTTGACAACCTTTTTAAAAGGAATTTTCTTCTATGGTATTGTGCCTTTTTTAACATGCACCCATAAAATTTTAATCCTCCTCTGAGGTAATCTTCGCCATCACGCTGGTGTCAAACCAGTCCGGCAATATAGCTCCACGACTGCCGACCTGCGCTAGACATGTCGTCGCTTTTTAAGCCGAGCTCAACTTCTTCGGATTCTCACCTCGGTGAGCTGAATAAGAGTTCGGAATCGCCAGGGATAAATCATCACCAACATCGCCGCCCCACGGATTACACGGAGCATGCACACCGACATCGCCGCATGGTAACTTCATCAAACCAGCATTGGTCGCGTCACAAGTTACGACCTGGGTCGGCATGGCCGCACTGTTGCTTCTTCGAGCCAATGTCCATCACGCCGAACTACTTCAACACCTCGGCTGACATGGTAGCTACAACAACTCCTCACCGGCCTACTCCGTCACCTCGGCTAAATCGGGGGCTTGGCTATTTCTTCATCAACATACTCCGATGACTTCGGCGTCACCAGCCGACCAGCTTCGTCATGTTAGCTGGACCGAGGGCTTCGCCTCGGCAAGCCAACCTTTGCCAGCATCACTAGGCCATTGCTTTATCACCCATCAAGCAATGGGTGTGCGGATCTATTCCCGATTTTGGGAGTCGCTTTTCTTCGGAATGCTACAACAAATAAACCAGGTGCTATTAATCCTAACAATTTTTGCTTGTTGGGTTTATTTTTCTTAAGGAATTATTACTCTGGTTTGTCCCCTCATCTGTACACAGGTCTATCAAATGGCGGCCACATTAAAAACGGTCGCGTGATGGTTCAGTCAGTTTCCATACATAGTTCGGCGAAGGCCGCATCCGGAGCCTGGACCGCCCTACAAATTCAGGCTTTGTCACGCCGTCACTGCGTCACGCTGATGCCCTGCATCGACATTGGCTTCGGCGCCAGGCCACATTTCTTTAAATAAATTTTTTTTTGCGTAAAGCAATTATGCAAGAATTATATATATTATTATTATTTCTGGACCACACTGTTTTATGTGTGCAGGTAATCGATTTTGACTGCGTTAGGTGGTCACTACTCCGGACTGCCGAACTCCTTGCTCGGACACCTCGGGCCTGGGGGCTGGGACCTCGGCCATGCCGAGGACTGCGAACCTTGTCGGATCTGTCACAGATCAATGGGCGTCTTCGTCCCGCCACAAGCCCGAATCGCGTCATCAACACCGAGCACATTAACCAGCTAAGTTGCTTTTATGCTAAAAAACTTTCAATTTTAAATTTTGTTCGGTTCGACCAAGCATTATACTTTTTGGCACAAAGTTGTTTGTGACAAAGTTCCTTGTCAAAACTTTGTTTGTGACACGCATATTCAAATACCCCGTTTATTTTGGGGCTCCCTTGATGGAGCTTTTCCTCTTGCATATGATTATACTTGTACGGCTTCGTTCCTTGTTCGTGTATTACGCCACAATATGCACCATATTGACCTAAGCGATTTGCAAGCTGGGTTGCCTCGCTCCTGTGTTTACCCCTACGTTCCCGATTGTTCGGCTAGGGAGTAAAGGGAGCACCTCTGCGATTGTCACGACCGGGTCATCCGAGCTCTGACCTCAGACTGGGTGAAGCCGAAAGCTAGCGCTCTTATTGTTTTCAATCATGGTCGGCACACAACGGAACTCATGAGTACAAAAAATCTATTGCATAAGTCTCATAGTAATAATGAGCACCGAAGAAAGGTGTCGGTGGGGGTACTATTTTCTTCAAAGATGCTTCTTACACTTTGTCAGTAATATAGCATAAGTTCCCTGAGCGCGCTTTGTCTGTTACAGCCTTATGGCCTAATTGCCTGGTCATCGGAAACACCGTCGATACTCTCGACAGGTGGAGTACATGACACTTTTCGGCCCTTGGCCGAAGAGGGAGAAGCCGACGGTCAGTTAAGACGCGTTTAAAGTTCGGGTGAACACACATATGATATAAGTACTTTGGTATATACAATCATTATACATAAAACTCCTTTACCCATGTCGCTTGGGGGCTCTTAAAATTTATATGAGCTATTTTATAGTAAATGTGCTTTCTTCTTGGTCGTTGCAAAGTCTTTTTCTACCGCTCCTTTTTCAACTCGAGTTTATGGTCAATAGCCGGATAGCCTGTCTTCTCTCTGAAAACCGCTTGAGTTTAGTTTGCTAAACTGACCTCGGAGAAGTACTCCGCCTTTGGGATAAAGAGCTTGAAGCCGTAGGCTGACCCGTGTGAAGTCTTAAGATTGGATGTGTCATGTTAAAGCATGACAGAAGCACAATTTTTTTTCCAATTTTCGGATTGGCACCGAACACTTGATCTTGTTCGAACGTCAAGTTTTTACTGATGTTTTTTGGTTTTCCAAGCTCATGGCACTTTTAAACTATTTGTGTGTTTTCAGCACAAGTCTCGCAGTGCAGCGCCGGACACCTTTAGAGATTCGGCAAAAACATTCTCGGATATTGCTATATATGCATCGGTTTCGAATTGTGTCTTCAGTCAATAGTTGGGTTGCCAGGCTCCCGCGCGGGCCTCCTACGTTCCACTTTGTTCGGCTAGGTGTGCAAAGGCAGAACCATTGCGATTGTGCTTCCAGCTCACATAGTTAAGCACCTCAGTGGAGAAAGCCGAAAACTGACTGTCACAATAAGCGTAAACTGGTCAGCGATCCGATGACTGTGTTAAATGACGGGACATTCATAACATTGGCCGAAGTGTTTACGGCTTGACCTCGACTGTCGCCGAACACTACCGGGGGCTAGTAACTGGCCTCCCAAACTAAATCCTCAATATTTTGCTCATACATTAGAGCTGAGGTTTCATGATCATGCCTAGCATAACAACCCAAAGAAAGGAACCTATAGCGGGACTATTTTCTTTGGAAGACATTTCTTATGTTAAACAATAATATAACATATCTCTCTGCGTACCTTTGTTTATAAAACCGTATGGCCAGATTTCCTTGTTTGTTGTAAATCTTTGCCCTCATAAAGGCTTTATAAAGTAATACAAACACTCCTCGGCTACTGGCCGAGGAGGTGGAAGCCGATGGTCGGTCAACAAAGTTTTGTACAATGCGGATCCGAGCATTAATGATGTAAAGTACTTGGATACATAGAGTCATTACACATAATTTGTGATTTTACTATGGATATCTATCCTTAATTCGGCCACCCGTGCCAACATTAAGGCTCGGGGGCTACTGGGCTTCGGGCTTATTATTTACAAATATTAAAGGGGCACATCGATCCCCTGATCTGGTGTTGCCACCCGACCAGTGTCTCGGGGGCTACTGCATGGCCTGTCCAATGCAGAAAATTTTAAGTGCAATACAGTTTCCGAGGAGATTTTGATCCTTAGGTTGGTCGGCCGCACCCAACCCGAGTCCCGAGGACTGAGCACGCTGCTTTTTGTGTCCCGAAGTATTCTGCCGAGCTAGGACTTGATCCTCAGGCCGATTTTGCAAATCAACCCGAGTCTCAGCGGCTACTGGGATCAGCAGTCTTACGTCATCCTTCAGGTGCATCTCGGGTTTTAGACCGATACACACCTTGAGGGCTACTGGCTATATATCTCGGCAGAGAATAAATTGCACCAATAAAAAATATTGACAAAAAATCGACCCACAGTCAGGGTGGTGCACCACCTTGGAAGCACTCCGACATAAAGCTCAGGCGCGAGTGGTTGGCTCCATAGAGGGCATTTCCGGCATTAAGCTTGGCTAAACTCCTTCGACTCTTTTGAACCAAGGTGATATGACACATCGGATATAGTACGGCGTTGGAGCCCGGATACAGTCCTGCATTGGAGTTTGGACATAGTCCGGCGTTGGAGTTCGGACACATTCTGGCGTTGGAGCTCGGAAAGCGGTCCGACGTTGGTGCTCGGCTGCAAAAGATACCTCGAATGCAGTCTGGCGTTGGAGCTCGGACGCAAGAGGACGCTGCCGCCCGGGAACAATTTCAAACCCGAGATGTGGCATAAAAATAATAAGGCATTGATAAAGGCCGAAGACTTAAAGGGCTCCTCGGATACCCGACGTGTGAAATCTTCAGATTTAGCTTGGCAATCCTCAAGATAGAAGATGGGAAGATTTGTTGAACCAGTTTTCAAGATCGACGACCGAAGACAAAAAACAGTTCAGAAGAACCGAGGAGCGTCCCCAACTTGAAGACTGGTTCAGGGGGCTACTGACGGTGTCCTGGACTAGGGGGTACTCACCATGTTGTCTCCCGGTCAGTTAGATTGGGCCGAGGACCCCCATGGCCGTATACTCATGGGCCAGTTCGGATAGCTGCCGCATACAAGGAAGATTCCACAAGACTTGGTGGTCAAGACAAGGACTCCTCCCCCACCGATGTATTCAGCTAGGACTCTTGTTATCCTAGGCCTCTGGTGCATTATATAAACCAGGGCCAGGCTAGTCGATAGATATACAAACAATCATACCATAGGTTAGCTTCTAGGATTTAGCCTCTACGATCTCGTGGTAGATCAACTCTTGTAATACTCATATCATCAAGATCAATCAAGTAGGAAGTAGGGTATTACCTCCACCGAGAGGGCCCGCACCTGGGTAAACATCGTGTCCCCCGCCTCCTGTTACCATCCGCCTTAGACGCATAGTTCGGGACCCCCTACCCGAGATTCGCCGGTTTTGACACCGACAGTAATACATCATCATAAGAAGCTTGCAAGCAAAGTGACAAAGGAGTTAGTTACAAGATGATTGATTATGATAAGAGTAAGTAACGAGATTGAACTAGGTATGGAGAACCGACGATTGAATCTCGGGCAAGTAACATACCGACAGACAAAGGGAACTGCGTATGTTGTCATAAAGGTTCAACCGATAAAGATCTTCGTAGAATATGTAGGAACGAATATGGGCATCCAGGTCCCGCTATTGGTTAATGACCGAAGAAGTGTCTCGGTCATGTCTATGTCATTCTTGAACCCGTAGAGTCCGTATGCTTAACGTTTGTTGACGGTATAATATTATATGAGTTATGTATGTTGGTGACCGAATGTTGTTCAGAGTCCCGCATGAGACCATAGACATGACGAGGAGCTTCGAAATGGTCCGGTGGTAAAAATTGATATATATATATATATATATATATATATATATATAGGATGATAGTGTTTGGTCTCTAGAAGGGTTTCGCAATTCATCGGAAGGGTTTCAGATGTTTTAATAATTTTTCTGGTGCCAGGACACTTTGGTTGGGCCAAGGGGTAAAGCCCACGAAGCTTTAGGTCGGTGCATAAAGAAGTTGTATGGAAGGCAGGGGCTAGACACCAGGGTTCATGGCATCTACCCCTGGGTTAGAAGCCGGGGTCCGTGGTGTCTACATAAACGTCGGGAACCGTGGCATTTAGCCCTGGAGTCCGAGAAGGACTCTTCCTTGCATTCCAAACCTATTTTGGGGATGCCCTCTCTCCAGGTAACAACCCCAAGGCTCAACATGTAAATAGAGGAGTAGGGCTAGCCCCTAGAACACACAATGATTGACCAAGCCGTGTGCTGGCACCACTCTTCCTCTATTTCATCCTCTGCTCTAATCGGTTGTGCTTGGAGAAGCCCTGCGAAAATAGTTTCACCACCACCGTCACCACACCGTCATGCTGCCGAAACTCATCTACTACTTCACCCCTCTTGCTGGATTGAGAAGTGAGGATGTCATCAAGCTGAACGTGTGCTGAACGCGGAGGTGTCGTGCGTTCGCTGCTTGATCGGAACGGAATGTGAAGTTGTACGACTACATCAACCGCGTTGATAAATGCTTCCGCATAGGGATCTACAAGGATATGTAGATGCTCCCCCCTCTCGTTGCTATGCATCTCCATGGATATATCTTGCTTGTGCATAGGAAATTATTGTCTTCCATGCAACGTTTCCCAACAGGTTTGTGACCATGGCTCATTCTGAGAAACTCCGTATCCATTACCCTTAACTACCAAGTCTAATAGTAGTAGTTATATGAAAGTTAGAGAGATCATATGATGTGTTGTTTCTTTGTATGTATACAGAAAGGGTTTTGGCGGTGGAATTAGGGTTTTGGCTCCGTATCTGATCGTGGATACAGAAAGTTACGGCAGTGGAATTAGGGTTTTGGCTCCGTATCTGATCGTTTGGGGGTACGTGGATATATATATAGGAGGAAGGAGTATGTCGGTGGAGCAACAGGGGCCCCACGAGGGTGGAGGGCGCGCCTGGGGTAGGCAGGTGCGCCCCCTACCTCGTGGCCTCCTCTCTTGTGCCTTGACGTAGGGTCCAAGTCTCCTGGGTCTTATTTGTTGAGAAAATCTCGTTCCCGAAGGTTTCATTCCGTTTGGACTTTGTTTGATATTCTTTTTCTTCGAAACCCTAAAACAGGAAAAAAACAGTAATTCTGGGCTGGGCCTCCGGTTAATAGGTTAGTCCCAAAAATAATATAAAAGTGGATAATAAAGCCCAATAATGTCCAAAATAGTAGATAATATAGCATGGAGCAATCAAAAATTATAGATATGTTGGAGACGTATCATCAGTGCATTATTGTGTGTGTAGTGTCAAAGCCATTTGTTGAGTTGGACAAACCTTATTTTTTTTCTTGGTATGTTGGTGTCCTTTTTGCTTTACTGGTGAAACTGTAAGTTTGTATGTTTAGAAACTTTATTTTGTTATTACTTGTGACTAATATTGCAAAGCACCTGCAAGATACTCACAAGAATTAGCAGTTTTGCCTCGGCAATGCTTGGGTGTCTGTAAAGCCTTTAGTTGAGTTGGCCCTTGTTTTCATTTCCTTGATCAGTTGTGTGTTGCTGCTCTTGTTCTTTTACTACTGGCACAAGAAGTCTGCAAAGGCTGCATGGTCATTACTAGATCTCTACGAAATATATTTTGTGGCATTCTTTTAAGGAAAATTTTAACATGGTTAATTTCTATTTAAAATGATGGTTAAAGTTTTATCTTGAAGACTATGTCAATGTCATAAGGACACACACTCTTAGTAAATGAGAGTAGATTCATGTGCGGCTTTTCATTGATTCAGCAAAATCATGAGTATTACTGTGTGCCATATGGAAATGTAATTATGTATTCCCTCTGTTCAAAAATACTTGTCGGAGAAATGGATGAATCTACACTTATTTTAGTTATAGATACATCCAATTTATCCATTTCTATGACAAGTATTTTGGGACGGGGGGAGTACAATATAGTCATTTACCTTTTTAGTGCATTTGCTTAAGTTGTAGGATATTCATAGCCATACTAAATAGATGAATATTATCAATGCAATGAAAATGCTACGCTCGAGCCTCCCTCCTCCTCCTCTTCCTCCTTTGTCTCTACCCTCACCGTCATGAAGACTTTATGAAAGATACCTTGAAGCAGGTGTCAAAGAAAGACGACAGCGTGCCCGGTCGGTGGACCGATTGTGATACCGAGTGCTCGTGGAGGAGATTCAGAGGATGATTGCTGTTGAAACTAGGGACATCTCTATTATGCATGTTAGCCGTTCGCAGAATAAAGTTAGTAACGCACTAGCTGCCTATAGGCATAGTACCCCTCGCACCGCGATGTGCCTGGTTCGGTTCTGAAAGACATTGTAAAATTGAGTTTGGCTTATTTGCCTCCTTAAGTAATAGAATCTCCCTTTACCCATCTAAAAAAGGACTACAATGAGTGATTCAATTAAGGACAGTCATGGTCTAGCAGAGATGCAAGTCAAGATGAACGGCTCGAATAGCCTCGTCATTACTATACAACCCAGTTCTAACTAAATATTGTTCCTCTAAACTCACCGTGTTGTTAATCTCGCTTCCAACTGTAATTCCTGGTTGTAGTACTTATAGCCCAATCTGCTCTCTATAATTATGAATTTGCACTCTACTCTTATCGATCTCCATAATGCTACTCAGTTATAGTTACAGAAGAATATGATGAAACCCAATTATAGTTGTTAACCCATTATTCAGTTATAGTTGTTAATCCATTATTCAACATTCACACTAGGGTCTCCATAATGCTAGGGCCAGCCCTGCTGGGCTCTTGGGGTGGAAGTGGAATGTTACACTTGGATCTGAAACCCATGTGATGGAGCAAAGGCACACTTGAGAGAGGAGCCACTGTCACGTTTCTAATTTGCTAAAACAATGGAGCCACAGAGCTTAAGCATCATAACAACAATGCTGAATTTTCCCGGTGGTTGGGGGTTTGGGTATTGCGGAAGGTCCTTTGCGCGCGCGCCGGGGGGGGGGGATGCAAAAACTTCTGCACTTCGGTGAAAAAATGATAATTTCCATTCATGCAAAGAAAAACAATCCAATACAACCTAAGTATAGTAGACAATATGCAATTCAAAGGTGCAAGCAGAGCTTGTGCATTTCATTTAAAGAACATATGTAGTCATATTTTTGCACCAAAGTCTATAGAAGAATATGCAATATCAGGGATACCATTCTTTTTAATACAATTTTGAGGTGGGGAAAGAACTCACACAACTTGTTTCACTTCAGAATTCTCTTGGAAACACATGCAACTTTCTACACTAGTCATCAACCCGTGCGGGTGCACGGGCTAGATGTTAACATTTAAGTTCTAAACATATCACATTTTGATATAGACAGTCTCTATGATGCATGCAACTTTCATGGTTGTTTTATTCATTTAAAATTGCATAATTATGAAAGAAAATCATGGCACATCTATTTATGCAAAACATTACCAATTTCAGTAATAATCACATTTTTAGATAGTTATAAACCGAGAGTTGTTCATATCACATTTTTATCGAAGGTACTCTATGTATGAATGAAGCTTTCTTTGGAGGCCTTTGCCTTCGTCGGTTTGAAAACATCATAGTACCAGGCTTACTTTCCTACAAATACTTAATACTTCTATTGGTAGCACATAGACATTTTGCATAAAGACTTTCATACATAAATCATGATATATGACTTAATTTTTTACTTTTACTATGACCATTGTTCCTGTTATGACCAGCATATTAGGGGCTTAGCCCAGTGGGTTATGGCCCAAGTATCTTAATCATTATTAGGGGCTTAGCCCAATTATCTTATCATATTAGGATCGTTTGCTTAGGAGTCAAGTAAACCTCTCTATATAAGGAGAGAAGATGTATCAATCTAATCAAGCAAGAAGCAACTAGTATTTACTCGGCTTCCCTTAGGGAGCCGGGAGACCTAAACCCTAGCCGCCTCTTGCGTCCGCCGCCGTCACACCAGCCGCAAGGACGGCGCCCAACCGCCGGCCGCCGTGCAATCTCCTCCGACCTCCTCCCTCCTTCCCTTACAGACTACGCCCTCTCATTGATGGATCCTACTATCGTCGATGGCGATGTGGTTCAGGGTGAGACTTTTCTCCCCGGACAGATCTTCGTAATCGGCGGCTTTGCACTGCGGGCTAATTTGCTTGGCCATCTCGAGCAGATTGAAAGGTACGCCCCTGGCCATCAGGTCAGATTTGGAAGTTTGAACTACACGGCCGACATCCGTGGAGACTTGATCTTCGACGGATTCGAGCCACAGCCGGGCGCGCCGCACTGTTGCGATGGGTATGACCTAGCTCTGCCACCAAATAGCACCCCAGAGGCCGCGCCCGCATCAGCTCCGACCCTTAGTTCGGAGCCAACTGCGCCAATCGAGGATGGGTCGTTGGACACTGCCTCTAGGGCTGCAGTCTCAACGGCGATCGAGCCAAACACCTGCCTAACCCTCTGTGCAGCCCGTGACTCCAAGGTGTCGGACTCTTTCCCGGACTCCGAACCATCCACGCCCCTGCCAATCCAATCCGATTGGGTGCCGATCATGGAATTCACCGCCGCGGATATCTTTCAGCACTTGCCCTTCGGTGACATTCTGAATTCACTAAGGTCTCTCTCTTTGTCAGGGGAGCCCTGGCCAGGTTATGGCCAACAGGATTGGGATGCGGACGGTGAAGAAATTCGACGCCCACCCACCACCCACTTTGTAGCCACTGTCGATGATTTAACCGACATGTTCGACTTTGACTCCAAAGACATCGATGGTATGGACAATGATGTAGGAGACGAACATGAACCAGCGCCTATAGGGCACTGGAAAGCCACCTCGTCATATGACATATACATGGTGGATGCACCCAACGAAGGCAACGACGACGAGATAGCGGAGGATGACCCCTCCAAGAAGTAACCCAAGCGCCAACGTCAGCGGCGCCGCTCTAAGTCCCGCCAAAGCAAAAGTGGTGATACCGGCACAGGAGATAATAACACTCCGGATAGTGCCGAAGACAACAACAATCCCCTCCAGCAAGATTTAGAGTAGGAGGATGAAGGAGCCAGCTCTCCCGAGAGAGCGGCAGATGGAGAGGAGGATGACAATTACATCCCCCCTCCGAAGACGAGGCAAGCCTCGGTGATGATGAATTCGCTGTACCAGAGGATCTCGTCGAACAAGAGCGCTTCAAGGGCCGGCTTATGGCCACGTCAAATAGCCTGAAGAAAAAGCAGCAGCAGCTTCAAGCTGATCAAGATCTGCTAGCTGACAAATGGACTGAAGTCCTCACGGCCGAGGAATATAAACTCGAGCGCCCCTCCAAGAGTTACCCAAGGCGCAGGTTACTACCCCAACTGGAGGAAGAAGCATATGATACGGCTGATTGGCCACCTCGTGGCCACGATAGAGAGGCATTCCAACCAAAAGCTAAGCCTCCACCCCAACGTCGTTCAAATAAAAAGGCATGGGGAGATACGCCAGATCTGTGAGACATATTGGAGGACAAGGCAAAGCATTCAAGATTGATCTACGGATCACGAGGGCGCACCACTCTGCGAGACGACAAACGTCACGTCGGATACAGTAAAAGCAAATCTGGCCGGGCCAAACACAGCGGGCAAGACCCATTCGAGCTGCGTCGAGATATAGCCCAATACAGAGGCGCCGCACACCCCTTATGCTTCACAGATGAAGTAATGGAACATCAATTCCCAGAAGGTTTCAAACCTGTAAACATTGAATCATACGACGGCACAACAGATCCCGCAGTATGGATTGAGGACTTCCTCCTCCACATCAACATGGCCCGTGGTGATGACTTACACGCCATCAAATACCTCCCACTAAGGCTCAAAGGACCAGCACAGCATTGGCTTAACAGCTTGCCAGCGGACTCCATTAGCTATTGGGAAGATCTGGAAGCCGCATTCATTGACAACTTTCAGGGCACTTATGTGCGACCACCAGACGCCGATGACTTGAGCCACATAATTCAGCAGCCAGAAGAGTCGGCCATGCAATTCTGGACTCGGTCCCTTACAAATAAAAATCAAATCGTCGACTGTCCGGATGCGGAGGCCTTAGTGGCTTTCAAGCACAACATCTGAGACGAGTGGCTAGCCCATCACCTTGGTCAGGAAAAGCCGAAATCTATGGCAGCTCTCATGACGCTCATGACCTGCTTTTGTGCGGGAGAAGACAGCTGGCTGGCTCGCAGTAATAACATATCAAAGAACCATGGTACCTCAGATACCAAGGACGGCAATAGCAGGTCACGTCGCAACAAGCATAAGCGCCGCATTAACAACGAAAATACTGAGGATACGACAGTCAATGCCGGATTCAAAGGCTCTAAACCCGGTCAGCGCAAAAAGCCATTCAAACAAAGTACGCTGGGCCCGTCCAGCTTGGACCGTATACTCGATCGCTCGTGTCAAATACACGGCACCCCAGACAAGCCAGCCAATCACACCAATAGGGATTGTTGGGTGTTCAAGCAGGCCGGCAAGTTAATTGCTGAAAACAAGGACAAGGGGCCGCATAGCGACGATGAGGAGGAGCCCCGGCAGCCGCACACTAGAGGACAGAAGAGGTTTCCCCCGCAAGTGCGGACGGTGAACATGATATATGCAACCCACATCCCCAAGAGGGAGCGGAAGCGTGCGCTCAGGGATGTACATGCGTTGGAGCCAGTCGCCCCAAAGTTCAACCCTTGGTCCTCCTGTCCGATCACCTTCGATCGCAGGGACCACCCCACTAGTATCCGTCATGGCGGATTTGCCGCACTGGTCCTAGACCCAATCATCGACGGATTTCACCTCACTCGAGTCCTTATGGACGGCGGCAGCAGCCTGAACCTGCTTTATCAGGACATAGTGCGCAAAATGGGTATAGACCCCTCAAGGATCAAACCCACAAAAACGATCTTTAAGGGCGTCATTCCAGGCATAGAGGCCCATTGCACAAGCTCAATTACACTGGAAGTGGTCTTCGGATCCCCGGATAACTTCCGAAGCGAAGAGTTAATCTTCGATATAGTCCCGTTCCGCAGTGGTTATCACGCGCTGCTCGGGCGAACCACATTTGCTAGATTCAATGCGGTACCGCATTATGCATACCTCAAGCTCAAGATGCCAGGACCTCGCGGAGTTATTACAGTCAATGGAAACACAGAGCGCTCTCTCCGAACAGAGGAGCACACCGCGACCCTCGCAGCAGAAGCGCAAAGCAGCCTCTCAAGGCAATCAACCAGTTCGGCGTTTCAAAGCCCAGACACCTTCAAGCGCGCTCGGGGCAATCGGCAAATAGACCGCCTGGCGCGATCTGAGCTAGCGTAGCAATACGGCGCCCCCCAATCCCAGCCCAACGGCGATATTTGTGGCACGCGTACATAATTACGCATTAAAAATACCATGGGCATAGGTGGGGAGGGGGGCACAACTACGTCACGCCCCAAAACGTGGCCTAAACCGCACTAGGGGCTTCCCGTTTGGTTATTTTTCTTTTTCTTTCAGGACCTTAATCTCTGGAAATACTGTCCGGCAGCACTATTGCCGAATACATGATGCAGCAACCAAGGAGGCAGACAGCTACGTTATACCACGGAATTCCCAGGTTGATTACAGTAACGAGCGAAATATTCAATTTCATATCATTCCTCAGCTTTCCCTTGGAAGGGACATAGTCCTACTCTTTGCTTATCGCACTATCTGTATCACTCTGCTTTAACGCAATTTTTCAATAAACAATGCATGACATTACGACTATTATTGCATTCTTGTTATATATATATATCTATGTGTTCATTAATGACGCCTTGCAACCGTACACTCTGGTACGGCCAATACACCAGGGGCTTACGTACCCCACAATGCGGTGTGAAAAGTCCGAACACTTTCACAAGTGTGGCTCCCCGAACTTATAACACTATATGCATCAGCTCCGAATCATGTCTTTGGTCAAATGTTGGGTTTGCCCGGCTCCTATGTTTTGGTACCTTACATTCCGCTCTATCAGTAGCGCTAGGAGAACTACTGCGATTGTGCCCTGGTTCTGCCGGGCTGAGCACCTCAGTAGAGAAAACTAAAACTGACTGTCATGGTAAGGCGGGAGACTGGTCGCTGTTCGGCGAGGTTTTTCAAGTCCCTAAAGACTTATGCTGCTTTGGGCGAGGGGCCGGCCCTGTCCGGCTTACAGGCGTGTATCGCGCCCCGAATTAGGCCTTCCGAATACCAGGGGCTTCGCCGAAATTTAAAATTATAGAATTCCATGGCTAAGTTAGAGTGATAAAGCATTATTTTTGCCTTGTTCGTTGTGCTGAGCACCTCCCTCGAAGGACCCAAACATGGGAACAAGAGTGCTCAGGTTTATCCCGAACACCCCAGCACTCGTGGCATGGGGGCAGAAGCCGAGGACTAGCCATCTCTCAGATTGGATAAACAGCCAAATAGAAGGTAATATTTTAAATTCAAACAAGCATTGCATAGAGCATATGAAACATGTTTTCATAAATACATGATGAAACAAGCGAGTTTACTCAAATATTACATCTTTTGAACATTCATCCGCGATAAGACGGGCACCCGGCAGAACACCCTCGTAGTACATCTCGGGGTGGCGGTGCTCCTTGCCCTCCGGCGGCCCCTCCTTGATCAGCTTCACGGCGTCTAGCTTGACCCACTTCATTTTTACACGGGCGAAAGCCCGGCGTGCACCTTCAATGCAGACAGATCGCTTGACGACCTCCAGCCACGGGCAAGCATCCATGAGCCGACTCACCAGGCCGAAGAAGCTGTTCGGAAGGGCGTCGCCAGGCCACAACTGGACTATAAAGCTCTTCATGGCCTGGTCGACCGCCTTATGTAGCTCGACCATTTGCTTCAGCTGGTCGCTCATTGGCACCGAATGTTCGGCCTCAGCATACTGAGACCAAAACAGCTTCTCCGTCGAGCTTCCGTCCTCGGCCTGGTAAAATTGTGCGGCATCGGACACACTGCGGGGCAAATCTGCGAATGCTCCTGAAGAGCTCCGGATCCGGGTAAGTAATCAGTAATTTACTTTTACATGCTTGCTTTGCATATAGAAAGCCTTACCCGCCGCTATCTTCTTCATTGCGTCGATCTCCTGGAGGGCCTTCTGGGCCTCGGCCTTGGCACTCTTTGCGCTCTCAAGGGCCGCGGCAAGCTCAGACTCTCGCATCTTCGAGTCAAGCTCCAACGCCTCGTGCTTTGTCACGAGAGCCTAGAGCTCTTGCTGCACCTCGCCCACCCGAGCCTCGTGCTTCTCTCGCTCGATGCGCTCCTTGGCCGCCGTATCTTCGGCCTCTGCCAGCGCTTGCTTCAGGGTCACCACCTCGGTCGTGGCCCCTGGCAAACATACAATGATCCTGTCATTTTGCAATCGCATCCTTTTTTATATATACATATCTATAGACGGGGTATTACTTACCCTTGTTCTCCTTGAGCTGCCTCTTGGCAAGGCTGAGCTCTTTCTTGGACCCCTCGTGGTCCTGCTTCAGTACGGCGACCTCCGCAGTTAGTGCGGCGGACACCAGCAGCGAAGCCTGCATATCCATATTGACATACTTATATTAGACTCTTGCGATATTATTTGATCCTCTGTTCGGCTTTTCTTTGTGAACACCGAACAAAGCATCAGAGGCTACTGTCTATGCGGTAATATTTCTACTACATTTTGAACACACTTACCTCAAAGCCTGTTAGAAGGCTGGCACAGGCTTCAGTCAATCCGCTCTTGGCGGACTGAACCTTCTGGATCACTGCACTCATGATAGTGCGGTGCTCCTCGTCAATGGAAGCTCTACGAAGCACTTCCAGCAGATTGTCCGGTGCCTCTGGATGGACAGAGGTCATCGGCACAGGCGTTTTGCCCCTCTTAGAAGGAGGCCGCCTGCCCAAGTCCGGAACCGTTGGAGGGTCCGGCACGGTGTTCGGCTAAGGGCCGAACTCGGAGCTCTCAGGGGCCCCGTCCCCGCGGCTCCTGGAGTCTGGAAGGTCGCCTTGAGGCGCCTCTGGGACTGTCTCCCCTCGATCCGGTGCCTCTTGAGACAACACCTCGGCGTCGTCGGCAGGATGAGGGGAGGTGGTGATTGGGACTGGATCGCTATCCATGTCCGACGAGCCTAGGGAGCCGTCCGATGATACCTCGATATTGGCTTGTGGCGGCCTGCGTAATTATGTTCGGCGACTAGGGAAAGCAGTGCGACAAAGGAATCCTATGGGTTACTTTGGTATCCGAATACTTACGATCTCCTCCGGGGCTTGACCCTAGGCAACCACTCGCCTTCGCCTTCATCGGCGGCAGTGGAACTGTCCGGAAGGAGAGTCCTTCCCTTCTTGGACCCTCCGTGTAACACCCCGAGACCGTTGCGCCAGGTGTCTTCCAGTGTTTCGATGTTGCTGCCTTGTCATTTGCTTGCGTATCGCATCTTGTCATGTCATCATGTGCATTGCATCATCTTGTTTTTCAAAACTTGCATCCGTAAAATGCTTTAATTCATAACTAAATAAGCGTAGCTCCATTTTAAATAATCTTTATATGTAAATGGGGTAGAAAAATGCCTAGTTTAACATGGTGGCATCACTTTGCATGTTTAACAACTCTATAATTGTGTTTAGGGCAGAATAGTACCAAACCTAATATATGCATATGGGGATTTACCGGAATTGTTGTTCGTTGCTTCCGGCCTCATTTAAACTTGACTAGATAGGTAGTTTTACTTTGCTTCACCCTCTTGCCATGTTTAACAACATTTAATATTGTTGGGTACATAAACGAGATCGAACTAAATAACTTGAATGTGGTGTTTTCGTCAATATGCAACTCTGTTGCATAATGAGCTCCACTTAATTTGTAGGATTGTTTGTGCACTTTGCCATGCCATGCCTCATTAAACTGGACATGCATCATACTTGTTTGCGCATCGTGCCATGCTTATGTTGTGGTTGTTTACTATGTTGTTTGCTTTCTTTCTGGTGTACTTCTTCTCGGTAATCCGGTAACATCGTGTTGTGAGGATTCGTTTGACAACGTCCGTTTGCCTTTCTTCATGGACTCGTTCTTCTTCCTTGCGGGATTTCAGGCAAGATGACCATACCCTCGAAATCACTTCTATCTTTGCTTTCTTAATTGCTCGCTCCTTTGCTATGCCTATGCTGCGATACCTACCACTTGCTTATCATGCCAACCATATTGTTAAGCCAAGCCGCTAACCACCTTGTCCTACCAAATCATTGTTTGGCTATGTTACCGCTTTGCTCAGCCCCTCTTATAGCGTTGTTAGTTGCAGGTGAAGATTGGAGCTTGTTCCATGTTGGAACATGGATATTTTGTTGGGATATCACAATATCTCTTATTTAATTAATGCATCTATATACTTGGTAAAGGGTGGAAGGCTCGGCCTTTTGCCTAGTGTTTTGTTCCACTCTTGCCGCCCTAGTTTCCGTCATATCGGTGTTATGTTCCCAGATTTTGCATTCCTTACGCGGTTGGGTAATAATGGGAACCCCTTGACAGTTCGCCTTGAATAAAACTCTTCCAACAATGCCCAACATTGGTTTTACCATTTGCCACCTAGCCTTTTTTCCCTTGGGTTTCGCAGACTCAAGGGTCATCATTATTTTACCCCCCCCCCCGGGCCAGTGCTCCTCTGAGTGTTGGTCCAAACTAGAGTCCTGTGCAGCGCCCCCTTGGGGAAACTCGAGGTTTGGTTTTAGTTGTATGGAGAGATCATCTGAGTGTGCCCTGAGAACGAGATATGTGCAGCTCCTATCAAGATTTGTCGGCACATTCGGGCGGTGTTGCTGGATTTGTTTTATCATTGCCGAAATGTCTTGTAACCGGGATTCTGAGTCTGATCGGGTCTTCCCGCTAGAAGGAATATCCTTTGTTGACCGTGAGAGCTTGTGATGGGCTAAGTTGGGACACCCCCGCAGGGATATGATCTTTCGAAAGCCGTGCTCGCGGTTATGGGCAGATGGGAATTTGTTAATGTCCGGTTGTAGAAAACCTGAAGTTGACCTTAATTAAAATGCATCAACCGCGTGTGTAACCGTGATGGTCTCTTTCCGGCAGAGTCCGGGAAGTGAACACGGTGTTGGAGTTATGCTTGACGTAGGTTGTTCTAGGATCACTTCTTGATCATAGTTTCTCAATCGTGCTTTGCCTTCTCTTCTCGCTCTCATTTGCGTATGTTTAGCCACCAAATATGCTAGTCGCTTGCTGCAGCTCCACCTCATACCTTTACCTTACCCATAAGCTTAAATAGTCTTGATCGCAAGAGTGCGAGATTGCTGAGTCCCCGTGACTCACAGATACTTCCAAAACCAGCTTGCAGGTACCAATGAGTCCGTGCAGATGACACAACCAAGCTCCAGGAGGAGCTCGATGAAGATCTTGTCCTTTGTGTTGTTTCGTTCTAGTTGATCAGTAGTGGAACCCAGTTGGGGTCGATCGGGGACCTTGTCGCTTTTGGGGTTCTTCTTTTATTTTGGTTCCGTAGTCGGACCTTGATTGTATTTGGATGTTGTAATGCTTTATTCATGTAATTGTGTGAAGTGGCGATTATGTATTACATGGGTTTTTTGCGAAGATTACCTCACTTGCGACATTGCTTTCAATGCGGTTATGCCTCTAAGTTGTGCTTCGACACGTGGGAGATATAGCCGCATCGAGGGCGTTACAAGTTGGTATCAGAGCCTTCCCCGACCTTAGGAGCCCCCACTGCTTGATCGAATTAGCGGACGAGTTGAGTCTAGAAAACATTTTGAGTCTTTTAGGAATTATATATCGAAGAGTTTAGGAATTCTTTTTACTCCCCAGTCCCCTCATCGCTCTGGTAAGGCATCCTGACGTAGAGTTTTGACTCTTCTCTTCTCAAATTTCACAAAAAAAAATTTAGGATCACGCGGGTATCTTGGAATCGTTCCGATCGATTTGTGACGAGAACATTGTTCTTGGTGCCTCCTGTCATTTAGGGGTTGTGGCAGTGTCCCGGGGAGTTGAGCTCCGAGGTGTTGTCGTCACAATTTTATCGTTGCAGTTCTGGAATACCTGAGTTTAGTGTCGCCGACATCGAAAATCTCTTTTATGCAGTTGTTGGTGAGATAACCTCGACGCCACCCAGTAGTGGGGCGGGAGTTCGGGAGCATTGCCATAACTCGTATAATGGATGCTTTTCGAAGGTTGAGGTAGATGATTTCCGAAGGTTTCTTGGTTATGTGTTGAAGGATGGATACAGCTGGATGTAGGATTTGCCAGTTTTGGGTGAGATATTATGCTTCCCCTGTATCCCCAACACCTGATTGCATAACCGGAAAAGTTTCGGGAGTTTATAAGTGGGAATTCAAGTAGCTCTTAGGATATCTTTCCGACAGATGTATGATATGAAATTGGGGTTCGACGTCTAGTGGTCCGCCTATTCATGGTCGGTTTTACAGTGGTCTCGTTGTGTCTTAAAGAGTCCTTGGCTATGCCGACTCGGGGACGCTTCGTATGTCATGTGCACTGCCTTGTACATGATGGTGCTATACGATCGAGCCCGTGTAGGCCCCACCACGAAAACTTCGGACGAAATCTCTATCATATGTTTGTTCCGGCTTATTCTGCAAGCCTATCCTTTGTTTTGTTTTGAGTTGTGGTATTCGAGTTGCTTCAATGTCAAATGTTGATTCCATACCTTTCCTAAATGGTGTTCTCATACTCCTATGTGAATACTAATCCCTCATGATAATCGAGATTGTCATGTAAATCCTTTTCACCGGCATGTTTTCTCTTCAAGTGGATCTGATCATTTCAACATCAGCAAGATCAATTATCATTTCTTCTCAACGGTGTTCTTTTCATTCTCAACAGTGTTTTCCCACCCTCCCACCCTTGTTTTCGTGAAGGATTCTGATTTCTTGATCAAGTATCCATCTTATTGATGTGAAGTCTCTCCATCCTTTTCCTTCAGTGTTCTTATCCGGTGATTCTCATGAAGATACTAATGGAGCTTCAAGTTCGTTATTCTTCATTCTTTTCTTCTCCGGTGGATTCAATTCAAGTTTTCTATGTTGATCACATCCTTTCCTCGTTTTAAATGTCTTCTCATGTCGGTGCACCTCATAATCATCCACTTCTCGCTATTCATTTGTTCCGGAGTGCTAAAGATATCTCAAGGCTCATCTTGTCCTTCAAGATCCGTTCAGCCTATTTCGAGATTGTTATCTCATTCTAGCCATTTAATTCAACCGGTGCAACCTCTCTTTTAAATCTTTTCAACGGTGTATCTTTTGAGTAGGCCCTAACCCATAGGTCTTTTCCCAGGATCTTACCCGACTCTTCTTATTTTCCTGGAGCTATCCTAAATTTCTTTTCAAAGTTTGACGTAAGAATGATTCATCATCAGTCATATGTATTTCTCCAAGATCTTTCAAATTCTTTTCATCGTTGGCTCAACCTCTTGGCTTTTGATTCCCCTGGGGCGTCTAAACAATTCTCAGTGCTGGTTTTGTCATTTTTCTCAACATTTGAAGACCGAAGAAGAGTTTTTCCTCCATATCTATCCGCTCTCTCAGAGATTCGTGGTTCTAGTTCGAGGCTATCCTCTCATAATTATTTTCAATTGTGAGAATCCTTTTCACCCATCAGGAGATATTCAAGGGTATTTTCAGTTCGATTATCCGGAGCCCATCATTTCAGAAGACTTGTTCATTCTCAGCTTTCAGCTATCATTCTCAAAATCTTACCGGTGCATCATTCAATATTCTTTAATCAGCGCGTGATCTCTTTGTTTCAGCTGTATCTAAATTCTCTCAAGTTTCTTCGTTCATTTCATAATTCTTCCCGGTGTTTCTTTACCTTGTCTTCAATCGTTTTTTCAATTCTTACGGTGGTTCGTTCAAGATTTCTATTCCTTCATTATCATATCAATTTATTCGTTGGTTAAATCCTACTGGTGGTCCATTGAGTTTATGCTATATCTTTCTAAATCCTTTGCAACTGGAATAAGTAGTATGCCAAATCCATTTTTTGTCATCAATTTGAATTGGTGGAGGATACGCATAACATAATTCTTATTCTTGCTTCACCGAAATGATGGATTCGTTCCTCCGGAGTTTGTTCACAATAACTAATTCTCGTTGTCAATTGTTCATCTTCTCTTTTTCTCGGAGTTCCAACCTTTTTCAACTATTTCATCACGGAGATCCATCTAAGTCATTACAAGGATTCACCTTGTGCTTTCAACTTCTCTTTCTTTCGTTTGATCATTCTTTCATTATCGGAGTTCTTCATGGAGGTTCTACACGATGGTTGATCAAGGGTTTAATTCCTCCTCGAAGCATTCATCAACTTTCCTTTCAGAGGAACTCAAGTTTTCTTCATCTTGCAATCCGGAGTGCAATTCTTTTTACCATATTATTGGAGGTGGTATTATGTCATTCTTGATATTTTGAGTTCATGTTTCATGATGCACTTTGTTAAGAATGAGGTATTTTAAATCCATCAACCTCTTTATTGGAGTTATCTTGGGTTATATTTCACCTAAAGCTTTCCCTAAGGATTGTTTCTATTTAGGGTGCTTATAAATGATCCAAGTTCTTCTTTTATCCTCCCGGTGAAATAAGTTTCTCGTCTCCTTGTTCTTATCAATCCAATTCTTTTCCCGTGAGTGGTTGGTTGTCACCTCATAATTTGAGATGTATTCTATAAGACCATATCAAGCATATTCTTTTCGTTGTTGGTGTTCCAACAACTCCGTTCGACCCTTCTCCTAAATATGCCTTTTCAAGCTCTTTTGTGGCAGAAGTTGGCATTTTCTTCTCCATTATTTTCTTTCAATTATCTATCTTCTATTTCATTTCTTCCGGAGGCCTTGTGATGTTGCTCTTTTCTATCATCACCTCGTATTGTGAAGATCATGCTTCTTTCTTTGCTTGCCCATTTAACCGGAGTGTGCCCGCTGCTCAAGTTCTTTTCATCTTATAAAGTTTCTTTTCACTTTTCAACCGGAGTGCTGCCCGATTTGTTCTTCCTTGTTTCTCTTTTCTAACGGAGTGTTTTCAACTTTGTTCATCTCTGTTGTATTCTTTTCTCAAAATGGTTGAACCTCTCAAGGTTCCTTGGTTTCACTCGGCTGTTAAAGAAGCAACTTAGTTTTACCTCTTCTCTTCCTCTTCTTTTCCCTCCGGTGCCATCCTAGATCTCGGGACGAGATCCTCTCGTAGTGGTGGAGTGTTGTAACACCCCGAGACCGTTGCGCCAGGTGTCTTCCGGTGTTTCGTTGTTGTTGCCTTGTCATTTGCTTGCGTGTTGCATCTTGTCATGTCATCATGTGCATTGCATCATCTTGTTTTCAAAACTTGCATCCGTCCCGGTCCCCTCGTTCTTTCCGTTGCCCGTTTTGAGCCCAGACACACTTGCACGCGCCCGCGGCATGTCCTAAATAGTATTTTATAAGTGGCCAAAAAATGTTCTAGGAATGGGTTGAAAGTTGGCATGTGGTGTTGTTATGTTGTAGGTAGGACGCCCACAAAGTTTCATCGCATTCGGAGTCCGTTTGATGCCCCAACGAATAACTATAGCGGCAGTATAGCCGGTCTAATGTCGGACGTTTTCGGTCTCCGGAAACAGTCATCGGGCTGCATTCCCCCTCTTTCCTCTCAGTCATAGACCTTATTCACAGTCCACTACCTACCGCCAGGCCTAACCTAAGCTCTCTCGTTAGCCCGCGAACCTCCTCGTGCGCGCATCCGAAAGCTATCCCGGACCCGACTCGGGCAGTGGTCACCGTTGGATTCAGATCATCTCCAAACATCCCTAAAATGTCTTCGATTCTTTGTTTGGACTCCCTAGCTATTTATTCTCGACCGTCCGATTAAAAATCAGAGGGACCAGATACCCCCCCTAAACCTAGCCTACTTCCATATAAATAGAGTAACCCTAAAATCTAGGGACCTTGTCCCATCCATCCCATCCCCACGCCGCCGCCACTCTCCTTGTTTTCAGCGTCGAACCAACCAGCCACCCTCCTCGTTTTCCCCCGATCCAATCCAATCCATCCCCTCCTTCCGATCCAACCAGCCGAGCGCCTCCTCCTTCCTCTGCCCGCTCGATCTTCCCCATCCCCGCGCCTGAATCAGGGGAGAGGAGCTCCTTGCCGCCTCCCACCTCGTGCCCGAGCCCCTTGCTCTCGCAGCAGTAGCAGAGCCCCAATCGCTGGGTTTGTCCATCTCCCATAGCACCCATGGTGCCCGAGGTGCACCTCGACCCCGTCGTCGACCCAGCCGCTGCCGGCGAGCAGCAGCAACCAGCAGGCCATCCTCGCCGTCCCTGCTCATTCTCTCAGCCCTCCTCTTCTATTTCATCCCGTGGCTCTCTCTCTCTCTAAGCTCTGCCCTTGTACTCTTCTTCGCAGGAACCCGAGCCCCATGGCGACGCCATGAGTCGTCGGCCACCAGGGAGCCGTTGCCCTGCCAAGTTCGTCCTGCCGGAGTTCCCCATCGCTAGGAACCTCCTGCCGACGCCCTCCCCCACCCAGGGACCCGCCATGGCCTCCCCTTGGAGCTTCGCATCATGCCCGACCTCCTCCTCTGCCGCCCGTGCTTCTTCCCCAGGCGCCCAAGCTCCCTGTCACAGGTTGCCTCGCCGACCTGCCGCGTCCTCGACGTTCCTCGCCCGGATCCGGCGCCGCGCCATCCCAGAGTCCCGCGCCAAGTCCGCCCCGACGCTCCTTGCCGCCTCGTTCATTAGGGAGACGACGAGCACCGGGCTCGTCAACGCTCCAGCCGTTGACTTGCGCCAGGGGATGACTCCCCTCGCCTTTGCCTCTGGGCGCGGCCCAGCATTGCCTCTGTCGGCCTCTCCCTGCACTAGCAGGCCTTGGCCCAATGTGAGCCCACAACCCCCCTCTCGGTTGGGCCAGCAGTGCTTTCAGATTCGGCCCGCTTAACGTTTTTTCCTCGACGAATTTAATCATTTTTCCAGAGATTACAGCTTTACAGAAAAGCCCTCTTACATCATGCATATCATAACTCACCAACCGTGCATCGGATCTAAATAAATTATATATGTAACTTGCTTAGAATTTTGTATAGTTTAATAATTTTCAAATTTCATGCATGGTTAAAATGTTTAAACTCACTGTTTGCATTAGTTTGCCTATTGCCATGTTAAAATGCTTTAATTCATAACTAAATAACCGTAGCTCCATTTTAAATAATCTTTATATGTAAATGGGGTAGGAAAATGCCTAGTTTAACATGGTGGCATCACTTTGCATGTTTAACAACTCTAAAATTGTGTTTAGGGCAGAACAATACCAAACCTAATATATGCATATGGGGATTTACCGGAATTGTTGTTCGTTGCTTCCGGCCTCATTTAAACTTGACTAGATAGGTAGTTTTACTTTGCTTCACCCTCTTGCCATGTTTAACAACATTTAATATTGTTGGGTACATAAACGAGATCGAACTAAATAACTTGAATGTGGTGTTTTCGTCAATATGCAACTCTATTGCATAATGAGCTCCACTTAATTTGTAGGATTGTTTGTGCACTTTGCCATGCCATGCCTCATTAAACTGGACATGCATCATACTTGTTTACGCATCGTGCCATGCTTATGTGGTGGTTGTTTACTATGTTGTTTGCTTTCTTTTCGGTGTACTTCTTCTCGGTAATCCGGTAACATCGTGTTGTGAGGATTCGTTCGACAACGTCCGTTTGCCTTCTTCATGGAATCGTTCTTCTTCCTTGCAGGATTTCAGGCAAGATGACCATACCCTCGAAATCACTTCTATCTTTGCTTGCTTAGTTGCTCGCTCTTTTGCTATGCCTATGCTGCGATACCTACCACTTGCTTATCATGCCACCCATATTGTTAAGCCAAGCCTCTAACCACCTTGTCCTACCAAACCGTTGTTTGGCTATGTTACCTCTTTGCTCAGCCCATCTTATAGCATTGTTAGTTGCAGGTGAAGATTGGAGCTTGTTCCATGTTGGAACATGGATATTTTGTTGGGATATCACAATATCTCTTATTTAATTAATGCATCTATATACTTGGTAAAGGGTGGAAGGCTCGGCCTTTTGCCTAGTGTTTTGTTCCACTCTTGCCGCCCTAGTTTCCGTCATATCGGTGTTATGTTCCCGGATTTTGCGTTCCTTACGCGGTTGGGTAATAATGGGAACCCCTTGATAGTTCGCCTTGAATAAAACTCTTCCAGCAATGCCCAACATTGGTTTTACCATTTGCCACCTAGCCTTTTTTTCCCTTGGGTTTCGCGGACTCAAGGGTCATCATTATTTTACCCCCCCCCCCAGGCCAGTGCTCCTCTGAGTGTTGGTCCAAACTAGAGTCCTGTGCAGCGCCCCCTTGGGGAAACTCGAGGTTTGGTTTTAGTTGTATGGAGAGCTCATCTGAGTGTGCCCTGAGAACGAGATATGTGCAGCTCCTATCGAGATTTGTCGGCACATTCGGGCGGTGTTGCTGGATTTGTTTTATCATTGCCGAAATGTCTTGTAACCGGGATTCCGAGTCTGATCGGGTCTTCCCGCTAGAAGGAATATCCTTTGTTGACCGTGAGAGCTTGTGATGGGCTAAGTTGGGACACCCCTATAGGGATATGATCTTTCGAAAGCCGTGCCCACGGTTATGGGCAGATGGGAATTTGTTAATGTTCGGTTGTAGAAAACCTGAAGTTGACCTTAATTAAAATGCATCAACCGCGTGTGTAACCATGATGGTCTCTTTTCGGCAGAGTCCGGAAAGTGAACACAGTGTTGGAGTTATGCTTGACGTAGGTTGTTCTAGGATCACTTCTTGATCATAGTTTCTCGATCGTGCTTTGCCTTCTCTTCTCGCTCTCATTTGCGTATGTTTAGCCACCAAATATGCTAGTCGCTTGCTGCAGCTCCACCTCATACCTTTACCTTACCCATAAGCTTAAATAGTCTTGATCGCGAGGGTGCGAGATTGCTGAGTCCCCGTGACTCACAGATACTTCCAAAACCAGCTTGCAGGTACCAATGAGTCCGTGCATATGACGCAACCAAGCTCAAGGAGGAGCTCGATGAAGATATTGTCCTTTGTGTTGCTTCGTTCTAGTTGATCAGTAGTGGATCCCAGTTGGGGTCGATCGGGGACCTTGTTGCTTTTGGGTTCTTCTTTTATTTTGGTTCCGTAGTCGGACCTTGATTGTGTTTGGATGTTGTAATACTTTATTCATGTAATTGTGTGAAGTGGCGATTGTAAGCCAACTATGTATCTCTTTCCCTTATGTATTACATGGGTTGTTTGTGAAGATTACCTCACTTGCGACATTGCTTTCAATGCGGTTATGCCTCTAAGTCGTGCTTCGACATGTGGAGATATAGCCGCATCGAGGGCGTTATACTCCGGCCTCCCCGGTTGGGGCGACCTTCCTTTTCTTGTCTCCCCCAGTCGGTGGGGGAGCATCTTCTTCTTCTTCTTCCTCGTCTTCGGGGGAAGAGTGTGCCGCAGAGTCATCGGACGGTGAGTCTGACGACGCCTGGCGTCGGGAACTCATTAGGGTTCCCTTGGCCTTCTTGGTCTTCTCCGGCACCTTATAAGGCACCGGAGTCAGCATCTTCGCCAGAAGAGCGTCTGCGGGGCCTTTGGGCAAAGGAGCCGGACAGTCGATCTGTCCGACCATCTTCTGCCAGTCCTGTCAAAGGTACGGGAGTTTAGATCCCACATAGAGTCAATCTATATAAAAAGTATCCTGTGAAAGGTAAAGCAGCTTACCGCACTGGCTTGGCGCTTCGCGCTGAATCCGCGATCCTCAGTAATAGGGGGAGGGACCTCGGCACTTTTGAACAGCACCCTCCAGACGTCTTCATGAGTCGTGTCGAAGAGCCTGTTTAGAGTCCGGTGCTGCGCCGGATTGAACTCCCACAAGGTGAACTCCTGTTGTTGGCACGGGGGTATCCGGCGGATGAGCATAACCTGGACTATGTTGACAAGCTTGAGCTTCTTGCCCACCATGTTTTGAATACATGTTTGGAGTCCAGTCAGCTCTTTCGAACTACCCCAGGACAGGCCCTTCTCTTTCCAGGAGGTGAGTCGCATGGGGATGCACACGGGGGCCGCTACCCATGCGGGGTCACGCGGCTCGGTGATATAGAACCACCCCGATTGCCACCCCTTTATGGTTTCCACAAAGGAGCCCTTGAGCCATGTTATGTTGGGCATCTTGCCCACCATGGCGCCTCCACACTCCGCTTGGCGGCCGCCCACCACCTTCGGCTTGACATTGAAGGTCTTCAGCCATAAGCCGAAGTGGGGCTTGATGCGGAGGAAGGCCTCACACACGACGGCAAACGCCGAGATGTTGAGGACGAAGTTCGGGGCCAGATCGTGGAAATCCAGGACGTAGTAGAACATGAGCCCCCAGACGAATGGATGGAGGGGGAATCCCAGTCCACGGAGGAAATGGGTGAGGAATACCACCCTCTCATGGGGCCTGGGGGTGGGGATGAGCTGGCCCTCATCTGGGAGCCGGTGCGCGATGTCGTCGGGCAGGTATCCGGCTCTCCTCAGTTTCTTGATGTATCCCTCCGTGACGGAGGAGACCATCCACTTGCCTCCCGCTCCAGACATGATTAGAGAAGGTCGAGGTGGGAAATGCGGACTTGGGCGCTAGAGCTCGAGTGTGCGAGAACGGGTGAGCAAAGGAGGAAGAAGGCGTGGATAGAAAGGTGAATCCTTATCCCTTTATATGGGCGGAAGAAACTAAGCGTCCCCACTTGCCTGGCAAAACTCGCTTATCCCCCAAGCGCCGCGATTGATGGCGCGGTTGGGTTACCCACGCCCGTATTGATGAGAATCACGTAATAAGGGGACACGATCTCTACTTTGACAAGACGTGTCAAAAAATTGCCTCGTGTTATGTGCGGGGCTGGTTAAAAGGAACGGTTCGAATAATCGTCGGGCCATGACATAACGTCATGCTGCCAAAACAAGCCAGCAAATTAGATCTGCGAAAATATTATTCTCTCTGCGGTGGAATGTGGAACTTATTTTTCAGGGTCGGACACTATCCTCGTTTTCAAGTTCTTATGTGATGTATTCGGAGAAGGAACCCGCCTTGCAATGCCGAAGACAATACTGCGCGCCGTTCTCATCGTCATTGAAGCCTGGTTCAGGGGCTACTGAGGGAGTCCTGGATTAGGGGGTCTCCGGACAGCTGGACTATCTCCATTGGCCGGACTGTTAGACTATGAAGATACAAGATTGAAGACTTCGTCTTGTGTCCGGATGGGACTCTACTTGGCGTGGAAGGCAAGCTAGGCAATACGTATATGGATATCTCCTCCTTTGTAACCGACCTTGTGTAACCCTAACCCTCTCCGGTGTCTATATAAACCAAAGGTTTTTAGTCCGTAGGACAACAACCATAACATACAATCATACCATAGGCTAGCTTCTAGGGTTTAGCCTCGCTGATCTCGTGCTAGATCTACTCTTATACTACCCATATCATCAATATTAATCAAGCAGGACGTAGGGTTTTACCTCCATCAAGAGGGCCCGAGCCTGGGTAAAACATCGTGTCCCCTGCCTCCTGGTACCATCCGGCCTAGATGCACAGTTCGGGACCCCCTACCCGAGATCCGCCGGTTTTGACACCGACAACAACCCTTATTATTGCTTTTCTTGGTCTGTTGGTGTTCTTGTTGCTTTAATGGTGGAACTCTAAGTTTGTATGTTTAGAAAATTTATTTTGTTATTACTTGTGACTAATATTACAAAGTGTCACACCCTAGCTAGTTCAAGCATTAGAGTGTGCATCATGTTTAAATTCCTCTTAAATTTGAAATGGGGAAGACAGAACCCCCAGCACCCCCCTGGAAACAACTAGGGTTTACTAAAATTATTTTCAATGAACCTGAAATGCCCTTCTAAAAAGTTCACTCTCTTTGTCTTGGGTTAGAACCTCTGGCAAAATTGGTGCACAATTTTCTAGGTCAACAGAAGGTCATTGAATTAAATCATAAGTATTTGAATTTGGGCATTTAAATGCTATAAACTAATTTAAATGCTCAAATAATTCTGGAAATAAGTGTGGGCTGTTGGAAATAATCTAAACAGAGCCCCTGATTATTTTCAGGATTTTTAAAGATGTCTAGGTATTTTTAATAAAGCCCAATAGTTGCAGAAAAAATAGAAAAGTAAACAAATAAGAAAAAGAGAGAGAGGGAAACCCACCTGGGTCTCACCTGTGCTGGCCCAGCCCACCTGGCTCGGCCCAGTCGACTGGCCTTGCCAGTCGTCCTCCTCCTCCCGCCAGGAGGATGAGGAGCGCGTAGCCGGCGCCCGCGGCCACACACCGGCCACCTCCTGCTTCTGCCGACGCCCTGGAGGCGTCTAGGGGTGCCACGCCGACCCCCACGTCCCCCTCTCTCCCTCCCTCAGTCTCCCCGTGCTCCTCTCCCTCCTCTGGCTCTCCTCTCACACGCACCGAGAGCCATTGTCACCACAGTACGCCGTTGCCGCGCCCACCGCCACTGCCTCGCCTCTCCGACAAGCCCATTAGCTCCGCGCTGCCGTCCTCGACCTCTCCGTCGACCCTCGCAAGCTCGAACGACCCTAAGACGACGTGGTGACCTTCTTCCCCGTCTACGGCCGCCGAATGCCGTCGTTCAATTCGCCGGCCTCAAGTCCTCCCCGAGCTCACTAGCCTGCTCCGCGAGTTCCTTGTGAGCCCATCTTTCCTCCGCCCCTCTCCCCGCGCTCGTCCGCGTCCTCCAACCCTCTCTGCCATCGAGGCCGAGAGCTCGGCCCCACCGGCCATGTCGCCACCGTGGCCACAGGCGCGTAAGCTCGAATCCGAGCACGCCTTCGTCTTCCACGCGCTCCCAGGAGCCTAACACACCACTCCCCGTGCCTCACCGTGCCCCATGGCGCCGGGTTCATCCACGCCCGAACTCCGGCGACCGCCAAGGTCGTCGCCGGTGTCGTTCCAAGCCTCCCCGAGCTCCACTTTCTCCACCAAATGACGCAGCTCGCTCCCCGCGTCATGTAGCTGCTCTCCGCCGTCGATTTGGTTGCCGGAGACGCAAACCCGAGCCCCTCCGCCGCGTCTGTCATCGCCGGCGTCAAGCCGCCGGTGAGTTTGACTCAGTTTGACCCCTGTGTGGGCCCAGGTAGACCCCCTGGGTCTATGACAGGTGGGGCCGGTCTGCTAATCAGTTTAAGATTAGTTTTAACTAATTCTAATTAGTTTAGACACTGACATGTGGGCCCAGGCCCACTGACAGCTAATTAGTGTTAATCTAATTCTGTTAACTAGTTGTGACACTAACAGAGAGGGCCCACCAGTTAGGTTTGACCTGGCCGACCCAGTTGACCGCTGACGTCACACCTATGTCATGCTGACGCATTAATTCAATTACTGGAATTATTCTTTAATAGGAAATTCCAGAAAATAGTCAAAACTTCTAAAAATCATAGAAAATCAACCATAGCTCCAAATGCAAATATTTATATATGAAAAATGATCAGAAAAATTCAATCTATCCATATGTAATGGTTTCATGCATGGCAAAACAAGTTAACCTTGCTGTTTAAGTAGAATAAGGTAATGCACTAATAAGGCCATGTTTAATGAGCTAATATTTGAATCTTTGATTCAAATGAGTTCATCCCTTTCTGTTTTAGCTTGCATTAGGCCAAGACACTTTCATCTTGCCATGTCATAGCATGCATCATATTGTTGCATATTGCCATGTGTTGATTATGTTCGGTGTGACTTTTGTGGTAGGTTCTGCCTCCGAGGATAACCCCGAGTGTCCGTCTGAAGGGCAGTACCCTACTACCTCTACAACAGGCAAGCAACCCATTGATCATTTTGATACAAACCCATGTTCTCGCTTCTGCTCTTGTTTACTGCATTAAGACAACGCGATTCGAACTGCTGTGTGCCACGGTAGTTGAACCCTTATCCTCTGCATGACCTGTCATTGCCACAGTAACTAGATGAAACCCACTAGCATGTGTAGGAGTTGATTGAGCCATGTATGTGATTCCTACCTTGCTATGCCTGCTATACTTAGAGTTGTGTCAGGTCTGGTTCATCTGGGTGATGGGCTAGAGTGAAATGATTATGTCGGTAATGTGAGGGATGTGTGGACATGTTTTGGCAAAGGTATCGATGAGAGGCCATGTAGGAGTACATGGTGGGTTGTTTCATTGAGGTTGTCCCTAAGAACTGAGATCTGTATGTGTGATCTAAGATTCAGCTACTACCATGCATTGGGATCCTTAATTGACCCTATCGGGTTCTTAAATACCCTAGTACTCTGTCCAGGAGTTGCAAATAGTTTCTGGTGTTTGCAGGTTATGTGTTGGCGGCCGTGCGTAGCGCTGACCCTAGGGGTGGGCTATGTTGCGGTAGATACACCGTGGCACTGTGTACCGAGTCACCCGTTTGGTGTCTCGGGAACCCTGTTCACATCGTTCGGGGCCGTAAGTGGAAACCTCGGCCGGACTCCCTGCGGATGGAAACTGGATAGGCGATAAACCTGGACTAGAGACTTAAGTGTTTAGGTAGGCCGTGGCCGACACCCTCGCTGGGCTTCTGCTTGAAGGTTGCCGAGTACATGTCGTGTAAACGGCGGTAAGTGGTGAAAGCGTGTATGAAGAAGTACACCCCTGTAGGGTATAAAACTATTCGAATAGCAGCGTACATGGTAAAGCACTACTTGGTTGCCTATACAGTTCATAGACAAGTTAATGGATACTACTAAAAGACTCAAGATAAGTGTGAGTACCGAGGGTGGCCCTCTCGTAGGATGACGAGGGAGGATCCCCGGTGGAGTATTGTGTTGGTGAGTAGTGGACTCGTGTGCGAAAACTATTTTACTAGTGAAGTTCCGTAGGATATCTTAGCCAAGAGTTAAAGCTGGCTTGCTGCAATAACCCCACCACCTTCTTGAGAATGAGCATGTATATTAGGTTCTGATGTAAGACTTGCTGAGTACCTTGTACTCATGTTTGCTTATTTATTGTTTTCAGATGACAACACTGCCCCCTCCGATGGGTTTTATGTAGACCTTGATGTCGACGAGTGACTAGCCACCTAGGTGGTGATCCTGGCCATGGAGGGCCCTATGTAGATAGACAGGCTTCGAGAAGCCTTCTTTCTTTCTAGTGTCTGTACTCAGACTAGCTGCTTCCGCTTGTGCTTGTATGATTGTATGACTTGAGTGTCGGGTCATGTGACCCCTATCTGTATGAACATGTTATGTATGGCTCTCTGGAGCCTTTAAATAAAGTACTTGAGTTGTAGAGTTTTGTTGTGATGCCATGTTGTATGTACTCATATCGGGCATATTGTGTGTATGATTGAAATGCTTGGTATGAGTGGGATCCGACAATCTAGTTGTTTATCCTTGGCAGCCTTTCTTATGGGGAAATGTAGTCTAGTGTTCCTCGAGCCATAGTAGTCCGCTACAGCCCAGTTCACCGAAGTCCTGCTAGCCCAGCACTACTTCTCAGGACACTTGACTGGCCAGCATGTGTTTCACGTCGTTCCTATGTCTGTCCCTTCAGGGAAATGTCACGCGTGACATCCGGAGTCCTGCCTAGCCTGCTACAGCCCGGGTTTCCCCGGAGTCCTGTTAGCCCAGTGCTACAGCCCAGAATCACTCGCTAATGACCGACATGCTCGATGTGATTCATGTATGCCTGTCTCCATAGGTCTGTGCCGCTTTGGGTTCACGACTAGCCATGTCGGCCCGGGTTCGCTGTCATATGGATGCTAGCGACACTATCATATACATGAGCCAAAAGGTGCAAACGGTCTCGGGCCATGGTAAGGCGACACCCGTGGGATACCGTGCGTGAGGCCACAAAGTGATATGAGGTGTTACCGGCTAGATCGATGTGACTTGGAATCGGGGTCCTGACAGCATTGGCATCAGAGCCGGGCTGCCTGTAGGTTCGTTGAGGCAAACTGGTGGAGGTCGAGTCTAGAAATGCTTTAGTTATATGTAGGGGAATTGATTGTGGGAGGGAACGTAAGGCTCTTTTACTCCTTTACCCTATGCCCTCTGATCTGAGTCATTCTCTTCTCATTCAACATGGGTTAAGGACTAGGCTCTCTTCTTCTATCAGGTTCACGTGTTACTAATCCGTAGTAGCTTATAGGATTGTTGTTACAAGCCTCAGTACAGTTTCTACTACTTTTAGTATGTTGCTAATTGAATCAGAACCTTGATATGATGTTGTTGAGTGGTATTGCAGACTGTTGTGGATGTCTCAAATCTTTTTTTGAGCATTTACAGCTGTTATGTTGTCCAATTTTCTCTAGAAATTCTAATGTCTTTGCATTGTGGTTGTGCTTTCACATGGCCAACCGTGCTCAAAACCAAGTGGTTCGCCTGACCCGGTGCCTCGACGTGCCCGGTCATACTGCTATGTTAGTCCGGGTAATGATCGAGACGGGTTACCGTTCGTATCCCGAATACACCGTCGAAGAGAAATTTTGAGACTTTAATCAAAGCCAATATTTCTGCACCATCAGGATATTTCCTTCTTATCCTGGATCTACCGAGCCCCTCCACTGTTCCTATGGACTCGGGGTTACTGTTGAGATGGCTGTGCAGGATGCTGCCTATTCCATGATGACCATCATGCGAGTCCGGACTGGCCTGCTTCGGAACACCGACTTCCGTTACATGCCAGCTTCACTTCCGGGAGCGCAAGGGTATCTTCAGGCTATCCATGCTGACTCCACTCAGGAGGACTCATTAACTCGTACCACTGCCGAGATGCTCGAAGATAAGGACTGAGAGAATCGGGCCTTGAGGTTGGAGCTTTTCAATACCCGTGCTGATCATTGGGCCACATTGACTCGGTTTGCACCTGCGGTGCAAGCTAGATGTATGGATACAAGGGATCTGTATCTTGTGAGATCTGCTCTGCCAGACATGGTGGATTGGCGTGATGTGGGAGGCATCACCCCACCCCGTGGTCCCCACAGGCCACCGTTTGTTGGTCCGAGACCTCATCCTAGCCCCTATGGTCCACAAGCTCCTCAGGACCGTCTGTTCCCGGATGATCACGTTGAACTTCCACGCTATGGAGGTGACTTCTATGAGGACTACTACAGAGCTGTCTGAGTTAGTAGTAGTACCACTAGTATTGTAACAGTTGCATCTCCACTGTCCTACGTGACTTGTGGAATATGACTTTGTGTGTAATCAATTCCGGAGGTGTAGACAAATAATGTATAGGAGCTTGGAATGCCTCCGATGAGATGTAACGTCTTTCATCATAGTTGTACTGTAGCCTGGGCTTGTACTAAACTATGTATGATGTGTATGACCGTTGGTATATATATGGCAGTTTTATATTACCATGACATACGGATGAGCATCTCTGCATTCTGTGTTATCCATTACATTCTGCACTTCCTTGCTAAGTTTGAGCCATCCTTATCTAAACCGTTGTCTTGTTTTCTCCTAGGATGGTCAACACCCGCAGCAACCCTGCTGCCCCGGAGCAGGGGGAAGCTAGTGCAGCTAGGGGTGAAAATCTGCCTCACCTGCCTTCTCTGGCCGAAGTAATGCTGGAGGCGGAAAGAAACAAGCGTGAGACTAACCGCCTGCTGGAGCGGATTGAGCAGAACACTGCACGCCATCCGCGAAATGACTTGGTGTCAATCAATGACTTTATCAAGCTGTACCCACCAAAGTTTAACCATTCCGTCGAGCCCCTCGATGTGGATGACTGGCTTTGCAACATCACCTACAAGCTACTTCTGCCAACGTAGCCGAAGCCGACAAGGTTACCTACGCTGCCTACCATCTCGAAGGCCCTGCTAGCCTCTGGTGGGAAAACTTTGAAGCTATGCGCCTGGTCGGCCAAATCATTACTTGGGCTGAATTCAGTGAGGCTTTCCGTGAGCATCACATTCCGGAAGGTCTCATGGATCACAAGAGGGAGGAGTTCTGCAATTTCACCCAAGGAAGACTGACTGTGGATGCATATAGTCGTGAATTTGGGAATCTGGCACGTTATGCCCACGAAGAGGTATCTACTAACACTAAGAAGCAGGCAAGGTTCCGCAAGGGACTTAGCCCTGAGCTTCGCCGTGATCTTCGTCCGCACGAGTGCACCTCCTTTCAGAAGTTAGTCAATAAGGCCATCAGTGCTGAGACAGGCCAGACTGATTATGACGCTTCACGCAAGCACTCCCGTGATTTTGGCTCTTCATCCGGCTCTGGAGCTCAGAAGCGCCGGGTGTGGATCCCAAGCACGGCACTGCCACCCAGGTTCATCCCGAGGCCATCCTTTGAGGCGCCTCATCCTAACCAGCAGTTTGCACTGCCCAAGCCCTATGGTGGCCCCGCTACTAATGCTGCTCCACGCCCCAATGTTGTTTCTTGTTTCAAGTGTGGAGAGACGGGTCACTATAGCCGAGAGTGTCCCCAGAACAACAACCCCAATCAAACTGGAAAGTCTGTTGGCCGTGGTAAGGCCATGGGAAAGACATTCTACGCCAAGCCGGTCACCACTGCCCGTGGCCATGTCAAATATGTTTCAGCCGTGGAGGCTCATGAGGATCCTAACGTCGTCCTTGGTACACTCCTTGTTAATTGCCATCCGGCATCTGTTCTTTTCGATACTGGAGCATCTCATTCATTCATATCCGAGAACTATGCTCGATTGCATAACACGACATTGTGTGACATGCCCACTTCTATGGTAATTCAAACTCCGGGTTCCAAATGGCAAACTTCTAGAGTAAGCCATGGGAACGAAATTCTTGTCGATAGACTTGTCTTCCTTGCATCCTTAATAGCTCTCAAGTCCTCGGACTTAAACATCATCTTGGGTATGGACTGGATGTCAGCTCATTATGCTAAGATTGATTGTGCCACTAGAACCGTTCAACTTACTCATTCATCGAGCAAGACAGTCAATGTCTTAACTCGAGTGATCAAGTGCCAACTTTACTCCCTAAATGCCAACCCCCTTCCAGACCTTGAGGATGTTCCGGTAGTCCGAGACTTTCCGGATGTCTTTCCAGAAGAACTACCAGGTGTTCCACCTGACAGGGATGTCGAGTTTGTGATAGACCTTGTTCCAGGAATCGTTCCAATTTCTAGAAGACCCTACAAGATGGCACCCTTAGAACTAGCCGAGCTTAAGAACCAACTCGATGAGTCCTTGAAAAAGGGTTTCAACCGTCCTAGTTCCTCTCCTTGGGCTTGCCCCGTCCTCTTCGTCAAGAAGAAGGATGGAACGGATCAAATGGTTGCAGATTACCAACCTGTCAACTTGGTCACCATCAAGAATAAGTATCCGCTTCTCAGGATCAATGATCTGTATGATCAGCTCGCTGGATCCTCAGTCTTTTCCAAGATGGATTTGTGGTTAGGCTACCATCAGATCAAAATCAGAAACGGGGACATTCCCAAAACGGCCTTTGTTACTCGTTATGGCCAATACGAGTACACCGTTATGTCCTTCGGTTTAACCAATGCCCCAGCTACCTTCTCCCGGTTAATGAACTCGGTCTTCATGGAGTATTTGGATAAATTCGTCGTAGTATACCTCGATGACATACTCATCTACTCCAAGAATAAAGAGTAACATGCTGAACATCTAAGGCTGGTATTGATGAAACTTCGAGAGCATCGCCTTTATGCCAAATTCTCCAAGTGTGAATTTTGGTTGCCAGAAGTGACCTATCTAGGCCATGTAATCTCTGGTAAGGGTATTGCTGTCAATCCCGAGCGAGTTCAAGCCGTCCTTGATTGGACTCCACCTGAGACGGTCAAGCAAGTTCGGAGCTTCCTTGGCTTAGCGAGTTATTGCCGCCGCTTCGTCGAGAATTTCTCCAAGGTTACTAAACCTCTAACTGAACTCCTCAAGAAAGATAAAAAGTTCGAATGGACTCCACAGTGCGAGTTCAGCTTTCAGGAACTGAAAAGACGCCTGACATCTGCTCCCGAACTAGTACCACCAGATTTCTCCAAGGACTTTATTATCTATTGCGACGCCTCGCGACAAGGACTAGGTTGCATACTCATGCAGGATCGTCAGGTAATTGCCTATGCTTCATGGTAATTACACCCACATGAGGAAAATTATCCCACACATGACCTAGAGCTTGCAGCTGTAGTCCATGCACTTAAAACTTGGCGACATTACCTTCTTGGTAATCATTGCGAGATCTGCACCGATCACCAAAGTTTGAAATATATCTTTACCTAACCAGATTTGAATCTCACGCAAAGACGTTGGGTCGAGTTGATCTCGGATTACGACTTAGGAATAACTTACACCCCGGGCAAAGCCAATGTCATGGCTGATGCGCTAAGTCGTAAGTCCTATTGTAACAACCCGATGTAACAACAAAGTCAACCACTTCTCCATGAGGAATTCCGTAAGCTTAATCTTCACATTGTTCCTCGAGGTTTTCTATCCACCCTGGTGGCGAAACCTAACCTTATGGATCAAATCATAACCGCCCAACGGTATGATAAGGGCATATCCCGGATTAAGGAAAACATCGCTAGCGGAGTTGCTAAATGTTTCTCCATGGATGAGCGAGGTGCTGTCTTCTTCGAGAACCGTTTGGTGGTTCCCAAGAAACAACATCTATGCCAGTTGATCCTTAAGGAAGCTCATGAATCCCCTCTCACCATTCATCCCGGTAGTACTAAAATGTATCAAGACCTACGCCAGAGGTTTTGGTGGACTAGGATGAAGAGAGAAATCGCTCAATACATTGCTAATTGCGATGTTTGTCGTCGTGTTAAAGCAGAGCATCAACGGCCTGCTAGCACCCTTCAACCTTTGGCTATTCCCGAGTGGAAATGGGATAAAATCAGTATGGATTTCATCACTGGGTTTCCCAGGACCAAGAGAGGGAATAATGCCATCTTCGTCGTGATCGACCAACTTTCCAAAGTAGCCCACTTTCTACCTGTTCGTGAGAGTATCACCGCTAGCCAGCTAGCCGATTTATACATCTCCCGAATAGTGTCTCTTCATGGTGTTCCATTGGAAATTAACTCAGACCGTGGGAGTCTCTTCACCTCTCGATTTTGGGAAAGTTTCCAAAATGCTATGGGAACTCGTCTCTCTTTTAGTACCGCCTTCCATCCTCAATCAAGTGGTCAAGTAGAGCGAGTCAATCAAATTTTGGAAGATATGCTCTGAGCTTCTGTCATCTCGTTCAGAATGAGTTGGGAGAAATGCCTTCCATTCGCGGAGTTTGCTTATAACAATAGTTATCAAACTAGCTTGGGCAAGGCTCCTTTCGAAGTTCTCTATGGACGAAAATGTCGAACGCCTCTTAACTGGTCAGAAACCGGGGAAAGACAACTCTTTGGCCCGGATATGATTCAGGAAGCAGAAGAGCAGGTTCGCGTTATTCGTGAGAAATTGAAAACAGCCCAATCTCGTCAAAAGAGTCAATATGATCGTAAACATAAGCTCATGACTTATGAAGTCGGCGAGAAGACTTACCTTCGGGTTACTCCGTTAAAGGGAACCCATCGTTTCGGTATCAAAGGCAAATTGGCTCCTGGTTACATTGGACCCTTTCGCATTCTTGCCAAACGAGGAGAAGTTGCCTACCAATTGGAACTACCTTCGCATCTTTCCAGAGTTCACGATGTCTTCCACGTTTCTCAACTCAGGCGTTGCTTTGCGGATCCTATCCGTGGAGTGGACCACGAAACGCTTGATCTACAAGATAACCTCTCATATCGGGAATATCTCGTTCGTATCCTTGATCAGCCGATCGTACCACTCGACGTCATAATATCAAGTTTCTCAAGGTTCAATGGTCACACCATTCCGAGAAAGAAGCCACTTGGGAAAGGGAGGATCGTCTTCGACTCGAGTACCCCACCTTCTTTCCGAAGGATCCTAAATCTCAGGACGAGATTCTTTTGAGTGGGGGTGAGTTGTCACACCCTAGCTAGTTCAAGCATTAGAGTGTGCATCATGTTTAAATTCCTCTTAAATTTGAAATGGGGAAGACAGAACCCCCAACACCCCCTGGAAACAACTAGGGTTTACTAAAATTATTTTCAATGAACCTGAAATGCCCTTCTAAAAAGTTCACTCTCTTTGTCTTGGGTTAGAACCTCTGGCAAAATTGGTGCACAATTTTCTAGGTCAACAGAAGGTCATTGAATTAAATCATAAGTATTTGAATTTGGGCATTTAAATGCTATAAAATAATTTAAATGCTCAAATTATTCTGGAAATAAGTGTGGGCTGTTGGAAATAATCTAAACAGAGCCCCTGATTATTTTCAGGATTTTTAAAGATGTCTAGGTATTTTTAATAAAGCCCAACAGTTGCAGAAAAAATAGAAAAGTAAACAAATAAGAAAAAGAGAGAGAGGGAAACCCACCTGGGCCTCACCTGTGCTAGCCCAGCCCACCTGGCTCGGCCTAGTCGACTGTCCTTGCCAGTCGTCCTCCTCCTCCCGCCAGGAGGACGAGGAGCACGTGGCCGGCGCCCGCGGCCACACGCCGGCCACCTCCTGCTTCTGCCGACGCCCTGGAGGCGTCTAGGGGTGCCACGCCGACCCCCACGTCCCCCTCTCTCCCTCCCTCACTCTCCCCATGCTCCTCTCCCTCCTCTGGCTCTCCTCTCGCACGCACCGAGAGCCATTGCCACCGCCGTACGCCGTTGCCGCGCCCACCGCCACTGCCTCGCCTCTCCAACAAGCCCATTAGCTCCGCGCTGCCATCCTCGACCTCTCCGTTAACCCTCGCAAGCTCGGACGACCCCAAGACGACGTGGTGACCTTCTTCCCCATCTACGGCCGCCAGATGCCGTTGTTCGATTGGCCGGCCTCAAGTCCTCCCCGAGCTCACTAGCCTGCTCCGCGAGTTCCTTGTGAGCCCATCTTTCCTCCGCCCCTCTCCCCGCGCTCGTCCGCGTCCTCCAACCTTCTCTGCCATCGAGGCTGAGAGCTCGGCCCCGCCGGCCATGTCGCCACCGTGGCCACAGGCGCGTAAGCTCGAATCCGAGCACGCCTTCGTCTTCCACGCGCTCCCAGGAGCCTAACGCACCACTCCCCGTGCCTCGTCGTGCCCCGTGGCGTCGGGTTCATCCACGCCCGAACTCCGGCGACCGCCAAGGTCGTCGCCGGCGTCGTTCCAAGCCTCCCCGAGCACCACTTTCTCCACCAAACTACGCGGCTCGCTCCCCACGTCATGTAGCTGCTCTCCGCCATCGATTTGGTCGCTGGAGACGCAAACCCGAGCCCCTCCGCCGCGTCTGTCATCGCCGGCGTCAAGCCGCCGGCGAGTTTGACTCAGTTTGACCCCTGTGTGAGCCCAGGTAGACCCACCTTGGTCTGTGACAGGTGGGGCCGGTCTGCTAATCAGTTTAAGATTAGTTTTAACTATTCTAATTAGTTTAGACACTGACATGTGGGCCCAGGCCCCACTAACAGTTATTAGTGTTAATCTAATTCTGTTAACTAGTTGTGACACTAACAGAGAGGGCCCACCAGTCAGGTTTGACCTGGCCGACCCAGTTGACCGCTGACGTCACACCTATGTCATGCTGACGCATTAATTCAATTACTGGAATTATTCTTTAATAGGAAATTCCAGAAAATAGTCAAAACTTCTAAAAATCATAGAAAATCAACTATAGCTCCAAATGCAAAGATTTATATATGAAAAATGATCTGAAAAATTCAATCTATCCATCTGTAATGGTTTCATGCATGACAAAACAAGTTAACCTTGCTGTTTAAGCAGCATAAGGTAATGCACTAATAAGGCCATGTTTAATGAGCTAATATTTGAATCTTTGATTCAAATGAGTTCATCCCTTTCTGTTTTAGCTTGCATTAGGCCAAGACACTTTCATCTTGCCATGTCATAGCATGCATCATATTGTTGCATATTGCTATGTGTTGATTATGTTCGGTGTGACTTTCGTGGTAGGTTCTGCCTCCGAGGATAACCCCGAGTATCCGTCTGAAGGGCAGTACCCTACTACCTCTACAACAGGCAAGCAACCCATTGATCATTCCGATACAAACCCATGTTTTCGCTTCTGCTCTTGTTTACTGCATTAAGACAACGCGATTCAAACTACTGTGTGCCATGGTAGTTGAACCCTTATCCTCTGCATGACCTGTCATTGCCACAGTAACTAGATGAAACCCACTAGCATGTGTAGGAGTTGATTGAGCCATGTATGTGATTCCTACCTTGCTATGCCTGCTATGCTTAGAGTTGTGTCAGGTCTGGTTCATCTGGGTGATGGGCTAGAGTGAAATGATTATGTCGGTAACGTGAGGGATGTGTGGAAGATGTTTTGGTAAAGTTATCGATGAGAGGCCATGTAGGAGTACATGGTGGGTTGTTTCATTGAGGCCGTCCCTAAGAACTGAGATCTGTATGTGCGATTTAAGATTCAGCTACTACCATGCATTGGGATCCTTAATTGACCCTCTCGGCTTCTTAAATACCCTAGTACTTTGTCCAGGAGTTGCAAATAGTTTCTGGTGTTTGTAGGTTATGTGTTGGCGGCCGTGCGTAGCGCTGACCCTAGGGGTGGGCTATGTTGCGGTAGATACATCATGGCACGGTGTACCAAGTCACCCGTTTGGTGTCTCGGGAACCCTGTTCACATTGTTCGGGGCCGTAAGTGGAAACCTCGGCCAGACTCCCTGTAGATGGAACCTGGATAGGCGATAAACCTGGACTAGAGACTTAAGTGTTTAGGTAGGCCGTGGCCGACACCCTCGCTGGGCTTCCGCTTGAAGGTTGCCGAGTACATGTCGTGTAAACGGCGGTAAGTGGTGAAAGCGTGTATGAAGAAGTACACCCCTGCAGGGTACAAAACTATTCGAATAGCCGCGTCCGCATTAAAGGACTACTTGGTTGCCTATACAGTTCATAGACAAGTTAATGGATACTACTAAAAGACTCAAGATAAGTGTGAGTACCGAGGGTGGCCCTCTCATAGGATGACGAGGGAGGATCCCCGGTGGAGTATTGTGTTGGTGAGTAGTGGACTCGTGTGTGAAAACTATTTTACTAGTGAAGTTCCGTAGGATAGCTTAGCCAAGAGTTAAAGCTGGCTTGCTGCAATAACCCCACCACCTTCTTGAGAATGAGCATGTATATTAGGTTCTGATGTAAGACTTGCTGAGTACCTTGTACTCATGTTTGCTTTATTATTGTTTTCAGACGACAACACCGTCCCCTCCGATGGGTTTTATGTAGACCTTGATGTCGACGAGTGACTAGCCACCCAGGTGGTGATCCTGGCCATGGAGGGCCCTATGTAGATAGACAGGCTTCGAGAAGCCTTCTTTCTTTCTAGTGTCTGTACTCAGACTAGCTGCTTCCGCTTGTGCTTGTATGATTGTATGACTTGAGTGTCGGGTCATGTGACCCCTATCTGTATGAACATGTTATGTATGGCTCTCTGGAGCCTTTAAATAAAGTACTTGAGTTGTAGAGTTTTGTTGTGATGCCATGTTGTATGTACTCATATCGGGCATATTGTGTGTATGATTGAAATGCTTGGTATGAGTGGGATCCGACAATCTAGTTGTTTATCCTTGGCAGCCTTTCTTATGGGGAAATGTAGTCTAGTGTTCCTCGAGCCATAGTAGTCCGCTATAGCCCGGTTCACCGGAGTCCTGCTAGCCCAGCACTACTGCTCAGGACACTTGACTGGCCGGCATGTGTTTCATGTCGTTCCTATGTCTGTCCCATCGGGGAAATGTCACGCGGTGACATCCGGAGTCCTGCCTAGCCTGCTACAGCCCAGGTTTCCCCGGAGTCCTGTTAGCCCAGTGCTATAGCCCGGAATCACTCACTGATGACCGACATGCTCGATGTGATTCATGTATGCATGTCTCCATAGGTCTGTGCCGCTTTGGGTTCACGACTAGCCATGTCGGCCCGGGTTCTCTGTCATATGGATGCTAGCGACACTATCATATACGTGAGCCAAAAGGCGCAAACGGTCCCGGGCCATGGTAAGGCGACACCCGTGGGATACCGTGCGTAAGGCCGCAAAGTGATATGAGGTGTTACCAGCTAGATCGATGTGACTTGGAATCGGGGTCCTAACACAAAGAACCCGCATTGTACTCACAAGAATTAGCATTTGCGCCTCGACAATGGTTGGGTGTCTGTCAAGCCTTTAGTTGAGTTGGCCCTTGTTTCGGTTTCCTTGATTAGTTGTGTGTTGCTGTTCTTGTTCCTTTACAATTGGCATTGGAAGTCTGCAAAGGGTGCATGGTCATTACTAGATATATATGAAATATATTTTGTGGTATTATTTTAAGCACCATATCTTTAATTTATATTTAAAATGATAGTTAAAGTTTTATCTTGAAGGATGCATCAATGTTAAAAGGACACACGCTCATGGTAAATGAGAGTTGACTCATGTGCGGCATTTCATCGATTTATCAAAATCATGAGTATTACTATGTGCCATATGGAAATGTAATGATGTACAATATAGTCATTTACCTTTTTAGCGCATTTTCTTAAGTTGTAGGATATTCATAGCCATACTGAACATATGAATATTATCCACGCAATGAAAATGCTCTGCTTGGGTTGTCCCACTGAGGATGACACGGGCCAAACCCTACCCGTTGCCTTCCTCCTCCTCCTCTTCCTCCTTTGTCTCTAAGACTGTATGAAAGAAACCTTGAAGCAGGTGTCAGAGAAAGACGACAGTGTGCCCGATCGGGGGACCGATCATGATACCAGGTGCTCTTGGAGGAGATTTAGAGGATGATTGTAGTTGAAACTAGGGAGATCCCTATTATGTATGTTAGCCGTTTGTAGAACAAAGTTAGTCATGCACTAGCTGCCTACGGGCATAGTACCCCTCGCACCGTGATGTGGCTGGTGTCGGGTCTGGAAGACATTGCAAAACTGATTTTGGTTGATCTGCCTCCTTAAGTAGTAGAATCTCCTTTTACCCCGCCCAGAAAAAAATCAGTTAAGGATAGTCAAGGTCGAGCAAGGAGAGGCAAGTCAAGATAAACGGCTCGGATAGCCTCGTCCTTACTATACAACCCAGTTCTAACTAAATATTGTTCCTTTAGATTCACTGCGTTCTTAATCTTGTTTCCAACTATAATTCTTGGCGGTGCTACTTATAGCCTGATCTGTTCTCTAAAATTACGAGGTCACCCTCTACTCTTATCTAGTCTATGATTAGCTACATCACTTGTAATTCAGGGCATCCTCTAGTGAATCAAACTACCAAAATTCTCCAATTACATCCCAGGTTTAGTGATTGTTAATTTGATTTGTGAGCTAGTGAGGTCTGATCTTCGATCCAAGTCTCACACTCGTAGCCACTAGAGGACGCCGTCGAGAAGCTTGATACGTCTCCAACGTATCTACTTTTCCTAACGCCTTTTCTCTTCTTTTGGACTCTAATTTGCATGATTTGAATGAAACTAACCCCGGACTGAAGCTGTTTTCAGCAAAACTACCATAGTGTTGTTTTTGTGCAGAAATAAAAGTTCTCGAAATGGAATGAAACTTTGCAAGGAATTTTTATATAATATATAAGAATTTCCGGAGCCAAGACCTACCAAAGGGGTACCTGGGTGGGCACAACCCACCAGGGCGCGCCCCCCTCACTAGGCGCGCCCAGGTGGGTTGTCCCCACCTGGTGGTCCCGCAGACCCTGAAACCAACGCTATAAAATCCTATTTTTCAGAAGAAAAAATCAGGGAGAAAGAATTATCGTGATCCACTAGACGGAGCCATCGTCACCTCCTGTTCTTCATCGGGAGGCCAGATCTGGAGTCTATTTGGGGCTCCGGAGAGGGGGTCTTCGTTCTTCGTCATCACCAACCCTTCTCCATCTCCAATTACATGATGCTCCCCACTGGGAGTGAGTAATTCCTTCGTAGGCTCGCTGGTCCGTCAGGAGTTGGATGAGATTCATCATGTAATCAAGTTAGTTTTGTTAGGGCTTGAACCCTAGTATCCACTATGTTCTAAGATTGATGTTTCTATGACTTTGACATGCTTAATACTTGTCACTTTGGGTCGGGGTGCCATGATTTCAGATCTAAACCCTTTATGTTATCACCATTATATCCATGTTCTAGATCCGATCTTGCAAGTTATAGTCACCTACTACGTGTTATGATCCGGCAACCCTTGAGTGACAACAATCGGGACCACTCCCGGTGATGACTGTAGTTTGAGGAGTTCATGTATTCACTATGTGTTAATGCTTTGTTCTGGTTCTCTATTAAAAGGAGGCCTTAATATCCCTTAGTTTCCAATATGGACCCCACTGCCATGGGAGGGTAGGACAAAAGATGCCATGCAAGTTCTTTCCATAAGCACTTATGCCTATTTACGGAATACATGCCTACATTATATTGACGAACTGGAGCTAGTGCAGTATCGCCCTAGGTTATAACTGTCTCATGATGAATATCATCCAACAAGTCACCGATCCAATGCCTACAAATTTACCTTATATTGTTCTTGCTAAGTTACTACTGCTATGATCATTGTTACACTTGCTACAAAACTATTGCTATCAATGTTACCGTTACTGTTGCTACTATTATCAAAACTATCATACTACTTTGCTACTGATCACTTTGCTACAGATAATTAATCTCCAGGTGTGGTTGAATTGACAACTCAGCTTCTAATACCTTCAAATATTCTTTGGCTCCCCTTGTGTCGAATCTATAAATTTGGGATGAATACTCTACCCTCGAAAACAGTTGCGATCCCCTATACTTGTGGGTTATCAAGCCTTTTTCTGGCCCCGCTGCGGGGAGCATAGCTATATTTGTTGTGTCACTTGGGATTATTATCATATTATCACTATGAAGAATCTGAAGGATGCTAAGACTAAGATTTTCCCCTCAAACACGAGGGGAGGTAAGGATCTGCCATCCAGTTTTGCTTTAGATTCACCTTCTGTTATAAGTAAACTTGCAACACCACCACATGCTATTAATTCTAATATGTCGCAAGGTATTGATGATGCTACCACTGTTATGGATAATGATTATGATGATGCTAGTACCTTGCTTAATGATGATGTGCCACTTGGTGACTTTCTTGATAAACAAATTGCTAGAGTAATACAACATGATGTTGTCGAATCTGATGATGAGCTTGAAACTGAATCTCCTGAAACACCTGCTGGAACTAGCCCTCCTAGATATGAATTTCGTAAGGTACCGGAAGGTTATGTTATGAGTGAGGAGACAACTAGAGATATTCTTGCTTGTAGGGATAGAGATGATCTAGAGAAATTAGTATGCAAGTATAAAGAAAAATCTCTGAATGCTAGAATGAAATGTGATACTAAGTTTGCTACTTCACCTATCTTTATTGATGATAAGGATTATGAATTCTTTATTGACCCAGAGTTAATTACTTTGGTTGAATCTGATCCTTTCCATGGTTATGAAACTGAAACTGTTGTGGCACATCTTACTAAGTTGAATGACATAGCCACCCTTTTTACTCATGATGAGAAAACTCGCTATTACTCTATTCTCAAATTATTTCCGTTATCATTAAAGGGTGATGCTAAAGCTTGGTACAATACTCTTGCTCCTGGTTGTGTGCGTAGTCCCTAGGATATGATTTATTACTTCTCTAAAAAATATTTTCCTGCTCATAAGAAACAAGATGCCTTATAGGAAATATTTAACTTTGTTCAAATTAAAGAAGAGAGTCTCCCACAAGCTTGGGGGAGGCTTTGCTAGTTATTTAATGCTTTTCCTGATCATCCTCTTAAGAAAAATGAAATACTTGATATCTTCTATAATGGACTAACCGATGCTTCTAGGGACTTCCTAGATAATTGTGCTGGTTTTGTTTTCAGGGAACGAACTATTGGACAAGCTGAGGAATTATTGAATAACATATTGAAAAATTATGATGATTGGACTATTCCTGAATCACCGCCTAAACCCACTCCGAAGAAGAGGGGTATATTATATCTCAGTCCTGAAGATATGCAAGATGCAAAGAAATCTATGAAGGAAAAAGGTATTAAAGCAGAGGATGTTAAAAATTTACCTTCTATTGAAGAAATACATGGGCTTAATACACCACCACTGCCTAAGGTGGTAGAGGTAAATTCTCTTATGAAGTTCAATGATAATGACAATCCTCACAATATGCACCCTAGCCAATGCCTCTATGAGTTTGAAAACTATATTAGAAAACAAGATTACTTCAATGCAAATGTTATGAAACAATTGAAATACAATTATGATATGATTGCTCGCTTGAGTGCCTTGTTATTTAGAATATCAAATGATGTTAGAGGTGTTGGGAAGCATGCTTCTATGGTAAAAATCCAGTTAGAACAAGTTGCTAAATCTCAAAAAGAATTAGTAGATGAAATGAATAATAATATACATGACTTTGCTATTAGAGTTGCAACTAGAGGAGGTAAAATGGATCAGGAACCACTTTATCCTCAGGGAAACCCAATAAGAATTGAACAAGATTCACAAAGAGCTAACACTAGTTCACCTAGTCCTTCTAGAAATAAAAAGAAAAAGAAAAATGATAGGACTCTGCATGCTTCTAGTGAACCTGAAATAGAAAAACCTCCTGACAATGATAATGAAACTTCTATCTCGGATGCTGAAACCCGGTCTGGTAATGAACACTCACCTAGTGATAATGAAAAAGATAATGCTAATGTTGATGAATATACTCAACCAAATAATAAAGAACCATACAATGATGTTGAGATAGAACCACCTATTGATCTTGATTACCCACAACCTAAGAATAAAAGGTATGATAAAGGAGACTTTGTGGCTAGAAAACACGGTAAAGAAAGAGAACCATGGGTTCAAAAACCTATGCCTTTTCCACCTAAGTCAACTAAAAATAATGATGATGAAGAATTTGAACGCTTTGCTGAAATGCTGAGGCCAGTATTTTTGCGTACTCGCTTGACTGATATCTTGAAAATGCCTCCTTATGCAAAGTATATGAAAGACATCATCACTAATAAGAGAAAAATACCGGAAGATGAAATCTCCACTATGCTTGCTAATTATACTTTTAAAGATGGAGTACCTAAAAAACTTGGAGATCTGGGAATACCATCTATACCTTGCTCCATCAAAAAGAATTATGTGAAAACTGCTTTGTGTGATTTAGGAGCTGGTGTTAGTGTTATGCCTTTCTCTTTATATAAAAGACTTGATTTGAATAAACTCACACCTACCAAAATATCTTTGCAAATGGCTGACAAATCAACTGTCATACCTAACAGTATCTGTGAGGATGTGCCCGTTGTTGTTGCTAATGTTACTATTTTGAGTGACTTTGTTATACTTGAGATGCCCGAGGACGACAACATGTCGATTATTCTTGGTAGACCCTTCTTGAATACTGCAGGGGCTGTTATTGATTGCAATAAAAGCAAGGTCACTTTTCATATTAAATGGTAATGAGCATACAATGCACTTTCCAAAGAAACAACTCCAAGTGAATGGTATTAATGTTATTGAAAAATCTTCGACAATCACTATTGGAAGTTTTCAAATACCTCTACCTATTGTCAAAAAGAAATATGAAATGTTTATTGTTGGGTACATTCATATTCCCATTGAGGTAACTTAGTGATTTACGAAAGTTCTTTGGTTTCATGCTAATCGAAAGTGGTTGTTAATAAGAGTTGATCAACCTTATTAATGGATCATTTTTTAGTTGTATGAAGTTGATTAATTTAGTAAGCACTACCTTTTGTCCCTACTTTATGTTTTCTGTTTTTATTAGTAAATAAAATAAAATGTCATGTTTTGTCTCTTTTATGAATTTCCCGTGCAATAAAAAATGACCCAAAAATAGAAGTTCTCAGAATGCCCTGAAAATTTAATACGATTTTTTCTGAATATTTCTGAATTTTTTGTGCAAATAACATCAGAGGGAGGTGCACCAGGTGGGCACAACCCACCTAGGCGTGCCAGGACCCCCAGGTGCGCCCTGGTGGGTTGTGGTCCCCACGTGGGCCCCCTCACTTATCTCTTCTTACCACCTCATCACCTACCTCCAGAAAAAAAATCCATTGCTCTCTATCCCGTGTTTTTGCTCTCAAACCCGCGGATTTTGATCTCTTTGCTCGAAGCTCCATTTCCGAAACTGTTTCGGGGGATTGTTGCTTGGTATGTGACTCCACCGTTTACCCAATTAGTTTTTGTTTTAGTGGTTTATATTTTGAATAATTAACTACTCTTGGTGCTGCTGTAGATGTGCTTGCATGTTGAATTCTTAGTGTTCTAAGCAGTTTGAATTCTTGTTATGGCCTCTATGTATCTCTATGAGTAGTTGGTATCATTTTTGTGAAGTTTTGTTGAAAACAATTTGTGGGCTAATAAATTTCAGAATTTTGTTCATAGGAAAACCATGAATATCTTTAGGAAGTTTGGCTCTAAGAAGAACTCCAAGGGTGTTATTGGGGAGTCGTCTGATAGTGATCTCCATCCTCAGAGGTTGGCGGAGGTACGGCCGTGTGAATGGCCGCACACCCCGTTCCTGGAAGAAGTTGGAATCCTTCAGGGGTTCGCAAAATATGCTGCCAATGCCGGCCTCACCGACTTCATCGCAGATGAGTGTGAATAGCACCAAATCCTCACAAACATCTTTGTTAAAAGCTTTACTTTCTTTCCAAGGAATAATCCTCCTGAAGTGAGCTTTGATTTATATGTTGAAAACCATCAGATAGCACTTACTGAATTTTGTGACATATGCATGATCCCTTCTGATGGGAGCTTAGCCGAGCCTAGGACGGTTGAGTTTGAGGCCTTTATCATACTTTGACAGTGGGAGATGAGAGAGGGGTGTCAGCTATCACTGCCGCTGGCTTGCATTTTCCTGCTGTTCATTAATTTGCTCTTTTCATTGCAAAATGCTTGCTTGCTAGGGAGAAGGTGGGTGCGCTTAGCTCACTAGACCTTGTTGTTTTGCTCGTGCATTAGAGGGTGACAACACTTATAGCTTGGGAGCTATTGTGGCTCGTCGCCTCCACCTTAATGAATCCAAGAGTAAAATTCATGTTGGGATTTATGCTACTCGTTTGGCGGCTCACTTCAAGGTTGATATACGCCCTCATGATTACCCTCTGACCAAGGTTTACTTAGACCGTGCTACCATGGATCACCACCATTTTACTGATGATAAATCTCCTAACATTCTATTCCTTATAACCTAGTTTTTAGCATTGAAACTCATGATATTATTCCACTGCCTGCTGATGCTTTGTTTGATTCTGTCACCAGGGGAGGATATAGGATTATGCCTGCGGACATCAGCGCCTACCGGAACGCTCAGGCTGCTGTAGAGGCAGTGGAGGAGTCTTCACAGTGGGATCAGTGGATGCTCGCTCCTCAGTACCCTAACTACTATCCAGGATACTGATCGATTACCAAGTTAGGACAAAAGCCTAAGCTTGTGGGAGTATGTGTTTCCCACCAACATTACATTCATGTCCACTTATTCATCTTGTCGGTGTTCACACTTTTTTATTGTATAATCCATGCTTAGATTAATTTTTCTTGCTTTCTTCTTGTGTGTTTGAAATTTTCAGAAAAACTAAAAAAATTAGTTGTAGTTAGTTTACTTTATATGCATGCTTAGCTATAATATTAAAAAGAAAACCCAAAAAGATTTCTTTGTTCTTCTTTTGCTTGTTGGGAGCTTTCCCGTGTAAATAGTTTTTCCCGTTTTTGCTTTTCCCTTTTATTTGCTTGTTCAAGAAAACTAAAAACTCCAAAAATATTTCAGTGTGTTTCTCTGAATTTCTTTTCTTTTTTATTCGAGTTACACCAAGGAGAAGACCACAATGAAAATGTTGAGTGGCTCTCATATGAATAATTGTTGAACTAATAAAGAGCCCAATTTACCTTGCCTTCTCCTGTTGAATAAAATGTTTGCAGATTCCAGCTTAGTCCACAGCACTCTTGCACTATTATTATTTTCACATCGTTCGATCATGCAAGTGAAAGGCAATAATGACGATATTCAATGAACTGGTCGTGGCAGAGAGAAACTGGTATGAACTCAACTTGTTCTGTTTGTGTAAATATGTTTAACCTAGTATCCATGAGTCAGCCCATTATGATTAAACATGTTTGCAATGATAATTAGAGATTATAGTTTCTCATGCCATGCATAAGTAGCTGGGAGTGAATAATGATTTATCTTGGATATCAACATTGCGTTAAAATGATTGTGATGTAGTATGATGATATGGTATCCTCCTCTGAATGTTCGAGTGGCTTGACTTGGCACATGTTCATGCATGTAGTTGAATCAAAACCAACATAGCCTCTATGATATTTTATGTTCATGGTGATCATATCCTACTCATGCTAGTGTCCAATGTTACTTATGCATAATGCATGATCATGATCGTTGTTGCTCTCTAGCTAGCCACTTCTCAATCTAATTGCTATCCTTCGCCTGTACTAAGTGGGAATTCTACTTGTACATCAAAAACCTTAAATCCAAAGTTATTCCAGATGAGTCCACCATACCTACCTATATGCGGTATTACCCTACTTTCCTAAGTAAATTTGCATGTGTCACCTCTAAAAACTTCTAAAAAATATCTTTTTTGTGTGCCTAGATCGTTCATGGAATGACAGGAGGTGGTCGTTATCTTCCATGCTAAGCGGGTTATTCTCAGGTCGAGTGTTTATTCACTCGCCATCGCACGAGAAAAGGGCGGTAATAGGGATGCCCAGTCCCGAACTCAATAATGCAAATAATTAAACAAAACTCCCCCGGGACTGTTGTTGGTTTGGACAGCAGCCGTTGTTTCGGACAAATTGTGGAATGTGATTGTTGGTGGAGGGGGAGTAAACCTTTACTTTTATTGCTTGGGAACCGCCACTAGCTTGTTTAGCATGGGAGATATTGATAACTGATGGTCGTGAGGTAAATGAGAAGGATGCATGTTTCAACATATCATTTATCTCTGTTTTAAAAACTTGAGCTCTGGTACCTCTGCAAATCACTGCTTCCCTCTGCGAAGGGGCTATCTATTTACTTTTATGTTGTGTCATCACCTTCTAAAACAAGCGCTAGAACCTGAGAGCACAGCTGTCATGACTTATGCATTGTGTGTAGCTAATGTTGGGTGCATCATGACTGGATCTTTTCTACCATAAATTACAATGTTTAGTTGACGCTTGGACTTTGGAGGTGCTCTGCATTTATGTTTTGCGGTCTCAGAAAGGGCTAGCGAGATACCACTATTGTCATACTATATCATGGTTGTTTTGATAACATGTTGCCATTTGAGATGTCTTATTATTGCTCGCTAGCTGATTGTGTCATTGATATGAGTTAATATTATCCTTAAGAGTTATTGTCGGCATGGTTAGTTATAATGTTGGCTGAAAACATGGGTGCTGTTTAAGCTTATTTATGCAAACAAGAGCAAAAGACTTCATTAAAGTTTTTATTTTTCACTTTCAGTTTATCAACTGAATTGCTTGAGGACAAGCAAAGGTTTAAGCTTGGGGGAGTTGATACGCCTCCAACGTATCTACTTTTCGTAATGCTTTTTCTCTTGTTTTGGACTCTAATTTGCATGATTTGAATAAAACTAACCCCGGACTGACGTTGTTTTCAGCAGAACTATCATGGTGTTGTTTTTGTGCAGAAATAAAAGTTCTCGGAATGGAACGAAACTTTGCGAGGAATTTTCAAATAATATATAAGAATTTCTGGAGCCAATACCTACAGAAGGGGGGCACCTGGGTGGGCACAACCCACTAGGACGCGCTCCCCTCACCAGGCACGCCCAGGTGGGTTGTCCCCACCTGGTGGCCCCGCAGACCCTGAAACCAACGCTATAAAATCCTATTTTTCTAGAAAAAAACCAGGGAGAAAGAATTATTGCGATCCACGAGACGGAGCCGCCGTCACCTCCTGTTCTTCATTGGGAGGCTAGATCTAGAGTCCATTTGGGGCTCTGGAGAGGGGGATCTTCGTTCTTCTTCATCACCAACCCTTCTCCATCGCCAATTCCATGATGCTCCCCACCGAGAGTGAGTAATTCCTTTGTAGGCTCGCTGGTCGATGAGGAGTTGGATGAGATTCATCATGTCATCGAGTTAGTTTTGTTAGGGCTTGATCCCTAGTATCCACTATGTTCTAAGATTGATGTTGCTATGACTTTGCCATGCTTAATGCTTGTCACTTTGTGCCCGAGTGCCATGATTTCAGATCTGAACCATTTATGTTATCACCATTATATCCATGTTATAGATCCGATCTTGCAAGTTATAGTCACCTACTACGTGTTATGATCCGGCAACCCTTGAGTGACAACAATTGGGACCACTCCCGGTGATGACCATAGTTTGAGGAGTTCATGTGTTCACTATGTGTTAATGCTTTGTTCCGGTTCTCTCTTAAAAGGGGACCTTAATATCCCTTAGTTTCCAGTAGGACCCCACTGCCATGGGAGGGTAGGACAAAAGATGTCATGCAAGTTATTTCCATAAGCACGTATGACTATTTACGGAAGACATGCCTACATTATATTGATGAATTGGAGCTAGTGCCGTATCGCCCTAGGTTATAACTGTCTCATGATGAATATCATCCAACAAGTCACCGATCCAATGCCTACGAATTTACCTTATATTGTTCTTGCTAAGTTACTACTACTATCATCACGGTTACACTTGCTACAAAACTATTGCTATCACTGTTACCGTTACCGTTACTGCTGCTACTATTATCAAAACTATCAAACTACTTTGCTACTGATCACTTTGCTACAGATAATTAATCTCCAGGTGTGGTTGAATTGACAACTCAGCCGCTAATACCATCAAATATTCTTTGGCTCCCCTTGTGTCGAATCTATATATTTGGCTTGAATACTCTACCCTCAAAAATTGTTGCGATCCCCTATACTTGTGGGTTATCAAAGTTCAACTACTAGATGGTGGTTGTAGATGTTGCATGTCATCCTGATCGATGCAGGGAGGTGGAGGTTGCTAAAGAGGTGGCCTCATTGCAGATCAATCTGATGGTGGTGCTCTAATGCGGTGGGGGGATTAAGTGGTTTCGTGGGGCGTCGTGACAGCGATAGTCGTTATCTCGACCCGATGATCAACGTAAATGGTTGCGCATGGATGAGGTGGTGCAATGGAAAATCATTCATCCACTCGTCCTCCCTCTGTCAGCGATGGGGTCAAAGGGTGGTGTGAAAATTGTCGGATGCAAGAGCATGTATTGGGCTCTTTCAATGCAGGCATCCAGATAGTGCTAAATCTCCAACCAATAGAGAGGTTCTTGATAGCAATGGTCTTGACAAGTATGCAGATTCTTCGGGTGTAAACCCATGATCTTGTCTTCTGATAGAACAAGCAAAGTCGAGTACGTAAGTCATGCCCTTAATGAAGGTGTTGGTTCAAAGCTCAACTTCAGGGATGAAAACCTAAGGTTAAAATTTTGTTGGTCAAGTCGGCGCACACGTGCCAATCCCTCGGAAGCTTGGTATAAGAATAGCATAATTTTCGTTGTTCAACTATATATCGAATGATATACTATGGTCCATGGTCAAGGTCTATGGTCTATTTATGGACATACTGTTGAGAGCCAAGTCCAATTTAAATGGCATGGAGTTGTTTCCAAATAAATCTATTCGCCATTAATGTTTAACTCTATAGGTCATTGTCGAGTAAGAAGTAATATATGATTGTGTGCATCGAACGATGAAGACGATGATGATTATTGATAGCCCACAAGTATAGGGATCAATTGTATCCTTTCTCGATAAGTAAGAGTGTCGAACCCAATGAGGATCTAAAGGTAGATTTAATATTCCCTTCAAGTTCTATCGACCACCGATACAACTCTACGCACACTTCACGTTCACTTTACCTAGAACAAGTATAAAACTAGAATTACATTGCAAGAATAAAACTACGAGTAATTTGCAAGATAATAAAGAAAACGTCAATAAAAGTTAGGGGTTGTTTAGATAAAGAAACAATTAAGTTGGTTTTAGTAGAGAGCTTTCTATAACACAAAGAGAAAGATTTGTCCCTAGGCAATCAATAACTAGACCGGAAATCATTATTGCAGTTTTATATGAGGGAGAGGCATGAGCTAACATACTTTTCGTACTTGGATCATATGCACTTATGATTGTAACTCTAGCAAGCATCCGCAACTACTAAAGATCATTAAGGTAAAACCCAACCATAGCATTAAGTAACAAGTCCTCTTTACTCACATACGCAACAACCCCCTTACTCGGGTATAAGGTTCTGTCACTCTCGCCACCCACTATAAGAGAATCATGAACGTATTGCAACACCCTACAATGGGAATCCCACATGCTTGCACGACATGGAGGGCACCATAGGGCAACATGAAAATAAAACATATAACTCAAACCAATCATGATCATCAATCAACCCATAGGACAAAATGAATCTACTCAAACATCATAGGATGGAAACACATCATTGAATAATAATATGTAGCATTAAACACCATGTTTAAGTAGATATTACAGCAGAGATAAGAGGCGTTACACCGCTGCATAGAGGGGGAGGGAGTTGGTGGTGACATCGGTCAAGTTGTTGGTGTAGATCGCTGTCACAATGGTTGCCCCGTCGGTGTTCCGACACCACCGGGGGAGAGGGGGAGAGATCCCCCTCCTTCTTCTTGCTTGGACTGTCCCCTAGATGAGAGGAGAGTTTCCCCTCTGGTCCTTAGCCTCCATGGCACCCGGAGGGGTGAGAGCCCCTCCAAGATTGGATCTCTCTCTCTCTCTCTCTCTATTCTCTTCTGTTTCGCGTTCCTATTTTTTTGGCCTTTCACATTTTCTTAAATTCCTGGAGACCCGTAACTCCGATTGGGCTGAAATTTTGAGAGGATTTTATTCATAAATTACCTTTCTTGCGGCGAAAGAAGGGAAGAAACCGACTTACGAGGTGCCCACGACACACCTGGGTGCGCCCTGGTGCCTCGTGGTCTCCTCGAGCACCGCCTTGCATTGATTCTTCTTCCCAAAAGTCACATATATTCCAAAGTAAATCTTCATAAAATTTTATTGCGTTTGGACTTTGTTTGATATGGATATTCTGTGAAACAAAAAACATGCAACAAATAGGAACTAGCCTGGGCACTGGATCAACATGTTAGTCCCAAAAATAATATAAATTATTACCAAAAGTATATGAAAGTTATAGAATATTGGTATGAAATAATCAAAATTTATAGATATGGCGGAGACGTATCAGCATCCCCAAGCTTAATTCCTACTCGTCCTCGAGTAGGTAATTGATAAAAAAGAGAATTTTTGATGTGGAATGCTACCTAGCATAATCTTGATCATATAATCTAATCATGGCATGACTATTAAGACACGAGTGATTCAAAGCAATAGTCTATAATTTGATATAAATACACCAATACTCAGGCATCCCAACAAACAATCATGTCTTCCAAAATATCAATGCTAAAGAACATTATCCCTACAAAATCATATAGCCTTGTGATTCTCCATCTTCTTAACATAAAGTATTTATCATGCACAACCCCAATGACAAGCAGAGCAATTGCTTCATACTTTGTAACATGCTTCAGCCTTTTCAACCCCCACGCGATACATGAGCAAGCCATGGATATAGCACTGTGGGTGGAATAAAATACAGTGGTAGAGATTAATATGGAGAAAAAAAAGGAAGAAAGTCTCACATCGACGCGGCTAATCAACGGGCTATGGAGATGACCATCAATTGATGTCAATGCAAGGAATAGGGATTGTCATTCAACGGATGTACTTAGAGCTATACGTGTATGAAAGCTCAATATGAAAAATAAGTGGGTGTGCATCCAACTTGCTTGCTCAAGCCTCGGGCATTTGAGGAAGCCCTTCATCGAAATATACAAACCAAGTTCTATAATGAAAAAATCCTACTTGTATATGAAAGTGACAACATAGGAGACTCTCCATATGAAAAGCACGGCGCTACTCTGAAGCACAAGTGTGGTAAAAGGATAGTAGCATTGCCCCTTCTCTTTTTTTCTCTCATTCTTTTTTGCTTTTTGCTTTTTGCTTTTTCTTTTCTTTTTATTTTTTCTCATCCCGACTTGTGGGGGAATCATGGTCTCCACCATCCTGTCCTCACTGGGACAATGCTCTAGTAATGAATATGATGATCATCACACTTCTACTCACTTACAAATCAAATTACAACTTGATACTAGAACAAAATGTGACTCTATATGAATGCCTCTAGCGGTGTACCTGGATGTGCAATGATCTAGCTTGGCAAAGATATATAAAAAAACAAGCCATGAAAGTATCATTCTAGCTATCTTACGATCATGCAAAGCAATATGATAATGAATGCTCAAGTCATGTATATGATGATGATGAAAGTTGCATGGCAATATATCTCGAAATGGCTATGAAAATGCCATAATATGTAGGTGTGGTGGCTGTTTTGAGGAATATATAAGGAGGCTTATGTGTGATAAGTGTATCATATTATGGGGTTTGGATGCACCGGCGAAGTTTGCACCAACTCTCGAGGTGAGAAAGGGCAATGCACGGTACCGAAGAGGCTAGCAAATTCCTGAAAGGTAAAAGCGCGTATAATCCATGGACTCACATTAGTCATAAAGAACTCACATGCTTATTGCAAACATTTATTAGCCCTCGAAGCAAAGTACTACTATGCATGCCCCTAGGGGGATAGATTGGTAGGAAAAGACCATCGCTCGTCCCTGACCGCCACTCATAAGGAAGACAATCAATAATAAATCATGCTCCAACTTCTTAGCATAATGAGAGACAATACGTGCATGCTTCGGGAATCACAATCCTTAACACCAATATTCTTACTAAACCACAATCATCCACTAGTACCTCCCACATATTACCATTTCTATATCGCAAAACTATTGCAAGGAATCAAGCATATCATATTCGGTGATCTTTAAGTCTTAGGTAGGATTTTATGACTAACCATGTGAACGACCAATTCATGTTGACTCTCTAAATAGATATAAGTGAAGCATGAGAGTTTAATTATTTCTACAAAATACTTTTCCATGCTCTAATAAATATAAGTGAAGCAAAAGAGCATTCTACAAATGATGGTTTTCTATATGTAGAGAAACATGCATCCAAACTTCAAAAGATATAAGCGAAGCGCATGAAGCATTCTATGAAGTCATACTCAAAAGATATAAGTGAAGTGCATGAAGCATTCTATAAATAAACTAAGGACAATCTCATACCAGCATGGTGCATTACTAAAACAAAAATAAACACAAAAGATGCTCCAAGAATTTATGCATATCATGTGAACAAAACAAAAACCGAGGCATACTGATAATTGATGAATAAAGATGGCATGCCTTCCGGGGCATCCCGAAGCTTAGACGCTCGAGTCTCCTTGAATATTTACTTGGGTTGCCTTGGGCATCCCGAAGCTTAATCTCTTGACTCTCCTCATTCTTCTCATATCAACACCTCCTCGATCTTCAAACACTTCATCCACACAAAACTTAACTAAACTTTTTATTAGATGGGTTACTACATATAACATCAAATCTCATCATGTCTTGTTGTAACATTATTGTATAATTATAATTAAACATTATGCATTGTATGCTATCGCAATTCTATGGCTCCCAAGTCAACGGGGCTCAACAAGATTTCAAACACAAGCAAATAACGAAACTGAAACAACAATCTGTGAAAACAGGACAATCTGCAAAGATGCAAGTGGTGCATGTACTTAAGTAACTCAAAAAATTTCTGAAAAACTAGAACAAAATAAGCAATTTGCATAGCAGTACTATGTAAAAAATTCAGAAAATTTTTACGTTCCAGAAAAAAATGCAAATTCACGCACTACAGCCAAAGTTTCTGTTTTTGAATTGCACATACCAAACAAACAATCTAAACATCCTAAAGGAAAACCTTGGCACATTATTTTTATAATACAATGAATTTTTACAAAGGGGATAATTATTTTTGCAGAAACTTCTATGAAAAATTCTACATTGTTTCTATGAGCATGAACACAAGTGTTCAAGGTCGACCTCACTTCTCCAATGAATAACCTTCCAATCACTTCTCTTTTTGAAAAAAAATTTAGGTTCCCCTCTATATTTTTTGTTTTTAAACCTTTTAAAAGCACACAGCAGAATAAAATGACTCTCTAAAACTTCTGGGTTGTCTCCCTGACAATGCTTTTTTTAAAGCCATTAAGCTAGGCATATGGTGCTCAAGTAATTAATCCACCCGGATCCCAAGGTATATCAAAGCCAATTTTAATTAACGATGATTTGTAATTTAGTAGTGAGAACAAAGAAACATATATCATGCAATGACGAAGTATAACTCTCTTCCTATGCATCGACATGTCATAAAAGAACAATTTATGCACATCAAGTAAAGGCCAATGCATAGTATAAATTGTTTCTTGCAATTTTATCGTATTGGAAACATAGGGAGGTGGAGATGTAGTTCCTCTCTCATAATAATTGTAAGTAGGAGCAGCAAGCACATGCATATTATATTCATCATAATCATCATATGCAATAGTAAAATGCAACCCATCAATGTAATCCTTAATAAGCGTAAATTTCTCCGATATAGTGTAGTTTGGAGAATTCAAAAAGATAATAGGACTATCATGTTGGGTGCAATAGCAACAATTTCATTCTTAACATAAGGAACTATAGCAAGTTCATCTCCATAAGCATAATTCAAATTGGCATCATGGCCACAATTATAGCAAACATCAATTTCATCAAAAAGGGGATATTTCAAATGTATCCAAGGGATCATAGCAATTATCATAGAATTCATCCTTTCGTCAGCACGAAGGGAAATCAAACAATGTATGAGTTGAATAGTTACTCTCATTAGAAGGTGAGCACGGGTAGCTAATCCGCTCTTCCTCTTTTTGTTCTTCGGTCTCCTCCTCGTCTTTTTCTTCTAATGAGCTCACAATTTCAGCAATTTCTTCTTCCATAGTTCCCTGCAAAATGTTAGTATCTTCTTGGATAGTGGAGGTGTCCTCAATATATTTTTTAACATAAGCATTAGAAACATAGTTTTCATAGCAATATTTAAGTATGGCAAAATTTTCAAATCTGTAAAGAGCAGCGTCATACTTTTCAGTCAAAGAAACAATTTCATAGGCACCCTTAAAAGCAACAAATTCTTCAATTTGTTCAATATCATAGTAACTATAAACATCCTTGGCATAAGAGGATAAGATTCCATTATCCTTAAACTCACATTGGAAAGAAAGGTGTTTTTTAGGGTCTTTGAAACAACAAGTAAAATCATGTATTTCGCATAAATTCCAAGCATAACATTGCAAACAATTAATTTGATGCCGTAAAAGTTTTCCTTTTTGAGACAAGTGATGTTGCACAAAATAATCATGCTCATCTAATGATTTTCCCTCAACTAAGCTAGTTGTGTTTTCAGCATGAGCACAAAGGGATCGAACATGATAGATTTTGAGTGGTTCTTCAACCCTTGGGTTAGCAAGTACAACTAATTCTTTTGGTATTTTACGTTTTCTACCCATAACTAAAGATATAAACCAAGAGCACAAAATAAAATATACTTAGTGATAAAGAAAACAAGCACACACGAGAATATCAACCCCATGCTATTGTTCCCCGTCAACGGCGCCGGAAAAAGGTCTTGATAACCCACAAGTATAGGGGATCAATTGTAGCCTTTCTCGATACGTAAGAGTGTCAAAGCCAACGATGAGCTAAAGGTAGAATTAATATTCCCTTCAAGTTTTATCGACCACCGATATAACTCTACGTACACTTAACATTCGCTTCACATAGAACAAGTATAAAACTAGAAGTACTTCGCCAGAATAAAACTATGAGTAGTTTGCAAGATAATAAAGAACACGTAAACAAAAGTTAGGGGCTGTTTAGATAAAGAAACAATTAAATTAGTTTCAGTAGAGAGATTTTTGTAACGCAAAGAGAAAGATTTGTCCCTAGGCAATCGATAACTAAACCCGTAATCATTATTGCAATTTTGTATGAGGGAGAGGCATGACCCAACATAGTTTCCGTATTTTGTATCATATGCACTAATGATTGGAACTCTAGCAAGCATCCGCAACTGCTAAAGATCATTAAGGTAAAACCCAACCATAGCATTAAGTAACAAGTCATCTTTACTCCCATACGCAACAACCCCCTTACTCGGGTATAAGCTTCTGTCACTCTCGCCACCCACTATAAGAGAATCATGAACATATTGCAACACCCTACAACGGGAATCCCACACGCTTGCGCGACATGTAGGACATCATAGGACAACACCAAAATAAAACATACAACTCAAATCAATCACCATCATCAATCAACCCATAGGACAAAACGAATCTACTCAAACATCATAGGATGGCAACACATCATTGAATAATAATATGTAGGATTAAGCATCATGTTTAACTAGATATTACAGCGGAGAGAAGAGGTGTTACACCACTGCATAGAGGGGGAGAGTTGGTGGTGACGTGATTACTTGTATCTACATTGGTATTTCTCCGAAGAGGAGAGGATGGTGCAGCACAACAACGGTAAGTATTTTCCTCAGTTATGAAACCAAGGTTATCAATCCAGTAGGAGAACCAAGCAACACTATATAAATAGTACCTGCACACAAATAACAAATACTTGCAACCCAACACGTAAGAGGAGTTGTCAATCCCTCTTCGCTATTAAGATAGATTAAATTGTATGTGATTGGATAAATTGATCTAGCGAAAACACAAAATAAAAGAAATAAATAAAAAGTGCAGCAAGGTATTTTTGGGTTTTTGGAATAATAGATCTGAAAAACATATGATAGAAAATAGACCCGAGGGCCATAGATTTCACTAGTGGCTTCTCTCGAGAAAATAGCATACGATGGGTAAACAAATTACTGTTGGGCAATTGATAGAAGAGCAAATAATTATGACAATATCCAAGGCAATGATCATGTTTATAGGCATCACGTCCAACATTAGTAGACCGACTCCTTCCTGGATCTACTACTATTACTCCACACATCGATCGCTATCCAGCATGCATCTAGTATATTAAGTTAATGGAGAAACGAAGTAATGCAATAAGAACGATGACATGATGTAGAAAAGATCTATTCATCTAGGAATATACCCCATCTTTTTAACCTTAATATCAACGATACATGCATGCCTCGCTACCCCTTCTGTCACTGGTGAGGACACTGCAAGATCGAACCCATCATAAAGCACCTCTTACCATTCCAAGAGAAATCAATCTAGTTGGCTAAACCAAACCAAAGTTTCGGAGAAGAAATACGAGGCTGTAATAATCATGCATATAAGAGATCAAAGAAGACTCAAATACTATTCATAGATAGATCTGATCATAAACTCAAATACGAGGCAGTTCATCAGATCCCAACAAACACACCGCAAAAAGTCATTACATCAAATAGATCTCGAAGAACATCGAGGAGAACATTGTATTGAGAATCAAAAAGAGAGAAGAAGTCATCTAGCTACTGCCTACGGACCCGTAGATCTATGGTAAACTACTCATGCATCATCAGAGGAGCCCCAATGAAGATGATGAACCCCTCTGTGATCGTGTTCCCCTCCGGCAAGGTGCCCGGAAAGGGATCTAGATTGGATCTCATGGTTCTGGAACTTGCGGAGGCTGGAATTGTTTTTTGTCGACTCCCCTATGGTTTCTGGAATATTTGGGTATTTATAGGGCTGAGATGCGATGGAGAGGACTCCCGTGGGCCCCACTACCCACTTGGGCGCACCAGGGGCCTCTGGTGCACCCTGGTGTCTTGTAGGCCCCACAGGCCTCCCCTCTGGTACTTCCTTAGCTCCCAAGTTGTCTTCTGGACAGAAAAAAAATCTCCAAAGGTTTCGTGGCATTTGGACTTCGTTTGGTACTGATATCCTGCGAAGTAAAAAAACAAGCAAAAATAGCAACTGGCATTGGGCACTACGTCAATAGGTTAGTCCCAAAAAATGATATAAAGTTGCTATAAGATGAATATAAAACATCCAAGAATGATAATATAACAACACGGAACAATCAAAAATTATAGATACATTGGAGACGTATCATGACGGCGGCGAAGTTGTTGGTGTAGATCATCGTCATGATGGTTGTCCCGGCAGCATTTCGGCGCCACCGGGAGAGATGGGGAGACAGCCCCCTCCTTCTTCTGCTTGTTTGGCCTCCCTCCCTAGATGGGAGGAGGTTTTCCCGTTTGGTCCTTGGCCTCCATGGCACCCGGAGGGGCGAGAGCCCCTCCGAGATTGGATCTCTCTCTCTCTCTCCCTCTCTCTCTCTCTCTGTTTGCTTCTGTTTCACGTTCCTATTTTCTAGCCTTTCACCGTTTCTTAAATTTCCAGAGATCCATAACTCCGATTGGGCTGAAATTTTGAAGGGATTTTTATACATAAACTATCTTTCTTGCGGCGAAAGAATGGCAACAACCGACTTACGAGGTCCCCACAACACACCTGGGCTGCAACAAACAGGAACTAGCACTGGGCATTGGATCAATATGTTAGTCCCAAAAATAATATAAATTGTCACCAAAAGTATATGAAAGTTGTAGAATATTTGCATGAAACAATCAAAAATTATAGATACGGCGGAGACGTATCAATTATTATCATGTTTCAATCTTTTCAAAAGAAATTACAGAACTGACTTGAAAATTATGTTCATATTGTAGTAACATCCAATTAGTACATGTGCTTTGGGAAATATACAGAGCCTCATACACACTTCAATGGGAAACTCAAGAAAACGACTCTAATTTTCCTTTAGGCATAGAAAGCTCTACCAATATGATCTGTAGGGCCTCCCAACAAGCTATGCGTGAATCGTGGTGCCAATGATGGGGAAAATCTATGCCATGCCTCAAGCGAGACACAAGAACACGTCGTGTCAGGGCAACATGAAATGGGCCAACCAAATTAGCATAACTTCTATTTTTCTTAGGTGTGGTCGTTTATATACATTAGTTCGGGTTTCCTGATATTCCAGATTCTAATTTCTGTTATAGTTTCCAAAAAATTATAATACAGATATTCCAAAACTTAAAGCACTTAATTTTTAAAAAAATATTCACCACGAATTTTAAAAATATGAACACATCATAATCTTTTTTGTTAGTATAATTTCAAAAAAATGATATAACTAAAAAATTGGTCATGCCATTTCAAAAACGTTCATAGCATTAAAAAAACCATGACATTTAAAAAATGGTCACAGGTTTCAAAAAATTGTACATGACATTTTTGAAAATAGTTAGCAACATAAACAATATTTATGTAATTCAAAGATATGACGTACCATTAAAAAATCTACGTCCCATTTAAAAAATGTAATAATGTATTTAAAAAATGTTAAACGTGTATAAAATTATTTTATATGTATACCAAAAATGTACAATGTGTGTGGAAAAAATTGAAATGAAAACATATATTTCAAAAAAGTAAATCATGTATATGAAAAATGTGCATTAAAAAGTTTTATATGTATAACAAAATATGTAATGTGTATGCATAAATAGACATAAAAATGTATATTTGAAAAAATGTTAATTCTAAATTTGAAAAATGTTAAACATGCATAAGAACTTTTTGTGTATACGTAAAATGTATAATATATATTCATACCAATATAAAAAGACACAAAGGAGTAGATCCAGCTAATCTAGGCCATCGAACCATGTCAATCCCACGATCTAGATTGCTCCAATAGCGAGCACTCAAAATGTTTAATGTGAGTTATCACCATACCAATATGAGGGGCAACACTAATCATGAAATTAGCGTGCAACTAATATCAAATTTAATATGAGTGTGCAATTAATACACCACCTGCATACACAATTACTTTGTGTACGTAAAATGCAGACATGTGTTGAAAAAAGGAAAAAAGATGAAAACCAAGAAATAAAGAAAGAAAACAAAAAATCTAATCAAATACTGAAAAAAATCAGTGAAAAAAATAATACCGGTGCAAATAGTGAAAACTCTGATAAGAAAACCGTAGAGAGGTTATAGCTACATTAATAGGCCGGCCCAATAGTGGGCGGGACATGGCTCCCGCGTCAATGATCGGTGAATTCTCGAAGTCTCTAGTTAAGGGGTACTCTTTGCAAAGGTTATCCCTACCTCCTGCGAGAAGTGGTTGCGACAAATGGCGCACACATTTGTCGCAGGCTATGAGTTTTTTTTTCGTACATTCGTTTATTCAGAATATTTTATCTCACAAACCGTGCGTCTAAATTCTGAACCGTTTTCACCATTGAATTGCTCATGTCAAGATCTTTGAAACTAGAGGCTATGTTGATAGTTTCGACGAGCTTTTTTCATGAAAAAAATAGATGAAAAAACAGGACCGAAAGCACGTTTTTGTTTTTCTTTTCTGAAGAGGCACAGACACAGTTGTGCCTCTCGTGAAAGCAAATTTGTGCCTCCACGAGAAGCAAATATGTGCCTCTCGCAAAAAGAAGAAAAAGGAACTCGCGAAACCTTCCCTCTTTACCTTCAATTACATCTGAAAGTGATTTGTATACTTTATTGTGACCATCCCTCGTCGGTTGCCCGCAGGCACTTTTTTTTCCTTTTACGAGAGGCAGAACACAAGCAAATGTGTGCTTCACGAGATGTAAGTTTGTGCCTCTCGCGGAAAAAAAGGAAAATGTGTTCTTTTTTACTTTGCCTCTCGCAAAAGCAAATATGTGCCTCCACGTCAAGTAAAATTTGTGCCTATCACAAAAACAAATATGTGCCTCCACGTCTAGTAAAAATTTTCCTCTCGTGGAAAAAACGTGTTTTTTCGCTTTCCGAGAGGCACTACTGTGCCTCTCGCGGAAGGTAAAAATGCATTTTTTTCCTTTTTCAAGAAGCACGGTTATGCCTCTAGAGGAGCAAATCTGTGCCTCCGCGAGAATTAGATACGCGCCTCTCGCAAAAGAACATGCTTTTTTGCGCATTTTTTTGCCCAAAAGCCTAGGGAAAACCCGGGAAAAATTGAAAACCAAAAATAATCAAGTAAAGACCAAAAATGTGTACATAAAAAAATTAAAACAAAATCCCAAGAGAGCGCACAGGTGGTAGAGAGCGTGCCAAGTGACCCGCTCTCAACCAACCAAAAGTGACACGTTCAGGAGCCCGCAACGAGTACTCCTCAGCTAGTTGATCCTGCAAATCCTATTTGATGCCCGAGGGCATCAAATGGATGTCGCAACGCCAACGGGTGATGTTAGTTGGGCCAGCCCAGTTCGCGGTTTGCTACGCTGCTGTAGTTGATTCACCTTTCTTTGTCTTTCTGTCGTATTTTACTATACGTTTTTTCTCTTTTCAATTATAATTTTTTTTTATTTTTGTTTTTTCTTATGCTTTTTCCTGGCTTTCTTTTTTGGTTTATTTCTTCATTTCGGTTTAATTTTTTTCTTATTTTGGTTTTCCCTTTTGTTTCATTTTCCTTTTTAATTTAAAATTTTATTTTCATACATGAACATTTTTTGAACATATGTTAGTAACATATTTTCAAAGCATGGTGAACTTTTTTTAATATATGTTGAATATTGTTTGTGATATACAGTGAAAATTATTAAATGTATGGTGAATACTTTTTTATATAGGGTGAAGATGTTTTAAACACACATTGAACATTTAAAAAAAATATGATGGTGATTGTTTCTTTATGGTGAATATTTTTTAATACACATTGGTTGAATGAGCCTTTGGTGGCACCCACAGTCACCCTCGTCGACCATGACATGCGGCACCACCAACCCCCACCCCCACCACCCGACGCGTGCACGGGGACCTTTCCACGATGAGCCGAACAGAATCACGCTCGAGAGGAACTTCTGGGGAAAGGGCTTTCCCATACTCCATGTGGGTTAAGGAGGACATGTGTCGTTAGGTTGAATCGGCTGTCGGCGGCACCCTCTTCCCCGCCGTCCTCGAGTATCTCAACGACTGTCTATGCGGAAATGGAAGCCGCGCTCACACCTGTCTTCAAAATGTGTTTGTATCCTGCATCCAAGACACATGAGCGTTCGTCGACAACATGGCCGTGGAAGCGGCGGGGCCTCCCGCCTGCGAGCTCACTTCCAAGAGAATGAAGAGCCCGTAGTTGAATGAACTAGCTGCAGTTTTATGATCGTTCAAATCCTTGTAGTAATCCTTCTTGAAATCCATGTTGGAATCCTATTTGAAATCCGAGTTGAAATCCTAATTCAAAAGCTTTCATTGTTTTTTTAGAAAGAAGGCGCTTGCTTGGCCTTAGACTGAGGCCCTTGCTTCCATTGTTGAAATCAACAATGGAAGCTAGGCTAACACTGGCAGGTAGGCTGACACTAGTGGATTGCAAACTTTCAGCCATACCGATCTTTCACATGATGGCACTGGGTCTACCACCGTGGTTCTTCAAGTGCATAGACAAACTACAGAGAGGCTTTGTCACGTCCAATATACGATTCTATCCGAGAGAAACTCGAAGGTCCCACCAAGGATAGAGCCACATATTGAAGACGCTTTGCAAGTTGTATATCATTACATCCTACCATGTACATAATAGTTGGGGATGCATACAAAGGCATACAATGGCCACACGAATAGATCAATACATAGCAAACATCCTACAGAAGAGCAACATCCGACTACATATGAAATCAAACGAAAAACACGAACAACATCCACCCTGCTAGCCCAGGCTGCCGAGCAGAAACATATCCCTTGGACGAAGGAGAAGAAGCAGAAGAAGAACTCCAAAATAAGCAAGCATCGCTCTCACGTTAGATCATCCCATTACCTGTACCTGCAACTATTGTTGTAGTAATATGTGAGCCACGAGGACTCAGCAATCCCATTACCATGGGTATCAAGACTAGAAAAGCTTATTGGGTATGGAATGGATAAGTGATGAGGTTGCAGCAAGCACTAAGCATTGTATGGTGGCTATCTTACGAGTACGAGAATAAGAAGGATAACTACGCATAACAGTCACAAACTAGTAATGATTAATAAGTGATCCTGAACTACTTACAAGTCAAACATAACCCCATCATGTTGTCTTCCTCAACTCCCTCGAAAAGAGACGATCACGGTTAAGCACGTGGTTGGTGTATTTTATTTCGGATCTGGTGTCAAGTTCTCTACAACTGGATATTATAAATTTCAAAGTTGCCACATAACCGCGGACACAGCTCTCGAAAAGATTTAACCCTGCAGGGGTGTCCCAACTTAGTCCAACATAAACTCTCGTGATCTGCGGAGGAAAAACCTCCATCTCGGGACAACCCGATCAAGCTCGGAATCCCGGTGTACAAGACTTTCGATGATGGTAAAACAAGTCCAGCAAGACCTCCTGGCATGTCGACGATCCTGATAGGAGCCGCGTATCTCGTTCTCAGGACACGCGAATGAGCAGTCCGTATAACTAAAAACCAGTCCTCGAGTTTCCCCGTGGTGGCACTGCAAGGGGCTCTAGTTTGGACCAGCACCAGCAACACTGGCCCTGTATTTTGTTGAATAACGAACCCTGGGTAGCGCTAACTCCCTATGTGTCAATTTTTTTTATCAGGTTTATTATGTTGGGAAAATGTTAAAACCAACGTTGGACCTTGCTGGAAGAGTTTTATTCAAAGCAAACTGTCAAGGGGGCCATAAACCCCGACCGTGTTAAGAACGCAAATCAAGGAACATAACATCGGTATGACGGAAACTAGGGAGGCATGAGTGGAACAAACACCAAGAAAAAGGCCGAGCCTTTCACCCATTACCAAGTATATATATGGATTAATTAAATATGAGATATTGTGATATCCCATGATATCCATGTCCCAACATGGAACAACCTGCACTGCACTGCACCGCAACTAGCAACATTATAAGAGGGGCTGACCAAAGCGGTAACATAGCCAAACAACGGTTTGCTAGGATGGTGGAAGTTAGAGGTTGATCATGGCATATTGGGAGGCTTGACAAACAAGTGGTAGGTAGCGCGTGTGATAGCCTGGCTAAATAGGGATGATAGACTACTCATATCAATAAGGAATTCCTTCTTTTTTGGGAGCCCATTCGGACAGAACTCCAAAGTTAAGCGTGCTTAGCTTGGAGAAATTTCAGAATGGGTGACCGACCGGGAAGTTGCTCCCGGGTATGCACGAGTGAGGACAAAGTGCGCAGAAAAGACTAGTATTGATCTGTGGGGCCAGTCTAGATCCCGCCAGGAGTAACAACCACCGACGGGTGTGTCCGGGGTGTTACAAGTTGGTATCAGAGTCGACCCTCGCGGTTACACGGATGTTTGTGGACAGGTGTGCGATTATGTTGTTCATGACGTTTGTGACCCGTCGTGGCACACGGCATGACACATGTACCGGACTGGATGCACAGACGTTTGTGCCAAGAGGGAACGTTCCTGTGGCCCGACGAGGACGCCGGTTCCTCTGAGTGGGGGTGTATGTGATAGCCTGGCTTAATAGGGATGATAGACTACTCATACCAATAAGGAATTCCTTCTTTTCCGGGAACCCATTTGGATAGAATTCCAAAGTTAAGCGTGCTCAGCTTGGAGAAATTTCAGGATGGGTGACCGACCGGGAAGTTGCTCCCGGGTATGCACGAGTGAGGACAAAGTGCGTAGAAAAGACTAGTATTGATCTGTGGGGCCAGTCTAAATCCCGCCAGGAGTAACGACCACCGACGGGTGTGTCCAGGGCGTTACAGCGCGACATAGCGATAGCATCAAGATAACTAGCAAAGAAAAGATACTAGTGATATCCATCATCTTGCCTGGAATCCCGCTCGGAAGAAGATCGTATCCATGAAGAAGACGAACCAATGTAGTCGAACCAATCCTCATAGTCGCAACGAAATCGGGAACTATCGAGAAGAAGCACAACCGGAAAAAAGCAAACAACATGGTAAACACACAAGCATAAACATGTCATAATGCACAATCAAGTATGATGCATGACAATATTAAATGTTGTTATTCATGGCAAGAAGATGAAGCACAATGATGCTACACATCTAGGCAAGTTAAATGAGGCCAGAAACAACACATAACAATTCTGGAAACTCTCCATATGCAAAATTTGAATTTGGTATTGTTCTGCCTAAAACACAATTTTAATGTTGTTAAACAGCAAAATAAAGTGGACCATGTTAATGTACATATTTTTTCTAGACCATTTACATATAAAGTTTATTTAATTCGGAGCTACGGTTAATTAGTTATGAAAAAATCATTTTAACGTGTCATTTATGCAAATGAATGCAAACAACAATTTTAAACATTTTTAACATGGATGAAACTTGCATATTGTGAAACTACATGAAATTCTACGCATTTTCCATATATGACATGATTTATTTGGATCAACCATTTAAAAGATATGCAAATCTGGCCAAAATAGGAAAAAAACATAAAGGAAAAAAACTAAAGAAGGGAAAGCTCAGGTCGAATCCACCGCTTCAGTGGCAACACAGCAGAATTGGCCCAAGTGCTAGTGTGCGCAGCAAAAAAAAGGAAAAACTGGCAAAAATTGGAGGCGGCGTGGCGGCGCGCAAGTGGAGATGAGCGGTAGCTGGCGGCGGCGCGACCCGATTGGGTGTCACCAAGTGGCGGCGGCTGGTGGGGGAGCGTGGATTCCGAGGAGGTGGCGGCAGCTAGAGGTAGGTGGAGGGCTAGGTTGCCCGAAATGGACGAGGAGGGTTCCTTATATAGCAGGTTTAGCTAGGGTTAGGGATTAGGGGGGTTTGGGGGTGTTTTTGGACCCTCCGATCGTAATCGGACGGTCCGGCTCAGAACGAGGGTTAGCTGGGCCAAGTGGAGGGTTGTATTGGGATGTGTAGGAGGCCTCGGGCTGAGAAGAGAGAGCGGCCCGGCAACGGTTTCGGAATACCGAAACGTCTCACGTTTATCCAACTATAGTGCCGCTATAGTTATCCGTTGGGGTATCAAACGGACTCCGAATGCGATTCAATTTGACAGGCGGTCTACCTACGATATAACAAGACCACACACCTACTTTCAACCCATTACGAGAACATTTTTAGCCCACTTACAAATAATATTTTGAAGATGCCGTGGGCGCGTGCGAGTGTGGTTGGACTCAGAACGGACAACGGAGAAAACTGGGAGATCTGACAACTACAAACGGATGCAAGTTTGAAAAGAATGATGACACGGAGTGCCAATGCAATGCGAATGATGCGACGATGAATGCAACAAACAAATGAATCACATGGCAACAACGGAAATAAATGGAAGGCAACTGGAGCATCGGTCTCGGAATGTCATAGGCTTCTTCTGGCAAGGGGTGGAAGAGGCCAAGGGGGGATGCTGTCTAGTTGCATGGCACGTCGCCTGCACCCCAAACCGCATGGGGAGCTGGGCGTTCTTAACCTGCAGCTGTTGAACCAAGCCCTTCGCCTGCGCTGGCTTTGGCTCGAGAAGACTGTGCTGGACAAGCCTTGGCATGGCTTGAAGGTGACTACCACAGAAAAGCTCGCAGGCCTTGGGCTCGTGGCGCTCCAGTGCAACATTGGAGATGGCCTCAAGACCAACTTCTGGCTCGACCCGGGGCTTGGTGGCCACCCCATAGCCCAGAGAGCACGCAACCTGGTCAACTTTGTTCACCCGACCGACAAGCAAGCTGTTAGCGTGGCCGATGCATTAACCATTAACCGGGCACGCATGGGTGGACGCACTCCGCGGGACTCCTTCTGTTCCGGCCATCGCCGAGTTCCTCGGGATTTGGGAGGAGCTACAACATGTCACTCTCTCCAATTCACCCGGTGCATTCTCCTGGCGACTGGGCGCGGCCGGAAGGTACTCCTCTCGGGACACATATGCCGCATTCTTCTTCGGCCGCGAGTTTGCCCCGTGCGTTGATGAGATTTGGAGGTCAGGGCTCCCCTTGAGGTAAAAATCTTCACTTGGCTTGCAGTGTGTGCAAGACTATGAACGGCGGACAGACTAGCGCGCCGGAATCTACCACACACGTGGATATGTCAACTATGTTGCCAGGACGATGAGAACACCACGCACATGTTCCTTGGCTGCCCCTATGTGCGTGAGGTATGGTACCACATGGTGCCTGGCGGACTGGTGGCCTCAGTTGTCGGATGCGGTACCGGCAGGTCAACGAAGACAAACGAACACCATTATCGCTCCCACACTGCGTTTCATTTGGCTAGAGCGGAACAGCCACGTCTTCGAACGCAAGACATCCCTACCGGCCGATGTCGTCGCATTAATTCGTGCCGAGCTCCGCCTGTGGACTCATGCTAGGGTAGAGGATGGACTCCCCTTGCAAATCCACTAAAATGCGCCGCGGGTCACACCCTTACATGGTGGCTTTGCCCTTGTAACGATCCCTGTACTAGAACCTCCTCCTTTTTTTTTTGCTCTTGCATGTTCTTGAAAAAAAAAATCTCTTCTGGCCACTGGTAAACGGATCTCACACGGAAAAATAATTAGTACTTACTATAGAACACGCTTTTATAGTGATTCTGAGTTTGCACGAAGTTTACAGACATGACGACCAAGGTTGAGTTGCTTTTAGTTCAGGTTCAGGAACCACTTGCCTCGGCGATTTACTTTGTGTCGTCTCCTGCGTCGCCTCTGTGCGATCCAACTTGCATTTACATTGGCTATATACTCCCTTTCCAGTGCATCTCGCGACGAACAGGACATGGAGAAAAAGGCGGTGGAACAGACGTTTCCGCCAGCGCCCAAACAAGGCCCCCTCCCCTCCCCCTCACATGGCACGCATGCCATGGACCGCACGGCGCGTGCGAAAGGACGGCGAAAGCGCGATGGAGCGGACGCCGGTGGTTGCCGAGAGAAGCCCCTGCTCGGCAGTACGTGCTCTGCTCTCTGCGTTGTACCGCCGCTCTATCCCCTCGCCGGGTACCACATCCCGGTCGATCCGCTGTGATTTCGGCAGCGGAGTACGCGTACGTTGCGTACTATGGCGGGGGTGATTCCGAGCCGTAGCAGGAGGTGGGGGCTGCTGCCCTTCGGGACAGCACGAGGGGCAATGGCGTTTTTCTTTTCGGCCAACCGGATGGCTGGAGAGTGCGGCCAGAGATCGACACGAGGTAGGGTTATAAAATGCAGATCATTTGGGCACGGTGGGTGGTATAAAATGCAGATCGTTCGGGAGGGAACATGGCCGGGAACAGGAGACTGCTGCCGGCGCCTTGGGACGTGTGACACGGTCGGGAAAGTTTGGACAGCTAAGCACGCAAAGCGTGCGTGGAAACGCCTCGGCTTTGGACCCCCCCCTTGCTGCTACTTGTTCCTTGGAAACAACCGGCTGGGTGAAACGACTGGCAACTCAAACTCCGTACACTAAAAAAAAACTGCGGGTAAGGGTATATTCAATGTTGACCCGCAAATCAAATACCACATTCATTCGTTAATATGGATGTGCAAACCGATCATCCAACGGTAGCGTTATACTCCCTCCGTTCCAAAATAGATGACCCAACTTTATACTAAGTGAGTACAAATTTGAGTCATCTATTTTGGAACGGAGGGAGTACATTTCAAACGGCATTTGAACTAAACGAATGAAATTCATCAAACACGATGGATTTCATGAATATTTGGACATAATTTACATATAAAAAAGTCGATCTTTCGACCGTTTAACTAAAAACTAGAAAGAAAAAACATCTAAACACCATACTGGACAACCACCTCATACGCGTGGCCGCCTTGCCTTGCCGCACCGTCGTCGCCGTCCATGCCGCCACCGTCATCATTGTCCGTCCCGCGACGGAAGGGCGCCGAAGGGCCGTGATAGCCTTGTCCGGCGGCTGCCTACCTCTCGTGGAGGGGCCGCTCCGCTTCGTCCCACCCGGTGCGGAGGGCCGCCATGGCCAATGCAGACGGTACCCGCGGAGCTCTGACGGCGGCCTTGCCGGTGTCGGCGTTGGTGGAGGAGTCGCTAAGCGACCACTCCTCGTCGATCTTGGCAAGCTTGCCGTCAAGGCGGCGGCGGCGCCTAGCGGCCGTCTTCGCGGCGGTGACGGAGCGCTCGAGTGCCCACGCGACAGCGAGGTCCGGTTCGTTGCGGACCCATTACGCCGCTGCTTCAAACTTGGCGAGCGGCGTGTGACGGTTGTATCGGGCTTGCTGCCTCGCTGCGCGCTCCTCCTCGATAACGACGACCCTCGAGCCCGAGGGACCGCCAACACCGCCGCTTTCGAGGTAGTGGAGGATGCGGGCTCGCGCCTTTGTGGTCGCGTGCGGCAGCTCTCCTTGATGGAGCGGCAGTTGCGCGACGGACCCATCAATGCGGGTGTACCGACTGTGCGCCGTCGATGACGCGGGGTCATCCTTGATGCAACAACTTCGATCTGGACACTGGGGTTGCGCGGGGTCGATGCCGGCTCCTCCTTGACACGGCGTCCGATCTGGACGCAGCGGTTGCACGGGGCCGACGTGGACTCCTCCTTGACCCGCTGAAGTGGGGATGTCGGCTCCCGCTTCACGCGGCAGCGACGGTGGCTCCTCCTTGACTCGTACCGGCGATGGTGGCGTCGGGCCCATCTGACGGAGCGAACACTCTGTCATGATCTCCATCTAACAGACGAATTCTTCATCCGCCAGAGCGGCCTTCGCAAGGAAGCGGGCCCGCTGTTGCGGCTATTTCTACGGCGTCTGGTCCTCCTCATTGCCTGAGGATGAAATGGATGCCCAGGGGCCCGGTGAATGAAGGCAGCGGCACCAAGATCCGCCTAATGATGAACTACCACTGCCACCGTCTCCGCCAGCCGGCGCGGAGAACCATGACTTCGGCATCGCCGCTGGGGTTGAAGGGGCTCGGAGAGGACGAAGTGCGGATGTGCATCGCGCGTGCACGACTTAAATTGCCACAGCCAGGCTATGCAAAGCACCACCAGTCAGCCGCTTCAATGCGGCGCAACGACCACGTCAAGTTGGTTCATCAGGAAGCTGCATCCGCATTAAAGCGATGGCTCGAGAGAGGTTGCGTTGGTCAGCACCACCCTCCCGTCTAGTGACGTCACTCGGTATCAATGTCGGCAACCGCATGCTTTCGCTTAGCATGAATGCTGCACATGAAGCGACACATGCATTGGATGGAAAGCATTGGATAGTTGGGAAAGCGATTTTTGGTGGGCCAGGTTAGTCAAACGCGGGCATGACAACAATCCGGGTGGCCGTAAACCCCCCCTTAGTTTGTCTCCGGTTTTCAAAAAAAACATGTTCAGATCGGCCTGCGGACTGATACAGGCCCGGTCGGATGGCAAAACACGTCTGAACCACGTTGAAAGATCGTGGATGTCGCCTAGAGGGGGGTGAATAGGTGTTTTAAAATAATTACGGTTAGTCTTGAACAAATGCAGAATAAACCTAGCGGTTAATTTGTCAAGCACAAAACCTACAATAACTAGGCTCACCTATGTGCACCAACAACTTGTGCTAATCAAGATAAATAACTATGTGATAGCAAGATATATGACAAGAAACAATATGGCTATCACAAAGTAAAGTGCATAAGTAAAGGGCTCGGGTAAGTTCACACCCTTGCGGATGCTAATCTTCGTTTGGAGCGGTGTGGAGGCACAATGCTCCCCAAGAAGCCACTAGGGCCACCGTAATCTCCTCACGCCCTCGCACGATGCAAGATGCCGTGATTCCACTAAGGGACCCTTGAGGGCGGTCACCGAACCCGTACAAATGGCAACCCTTGGGGCGGTCACCGAACCCGTACACTTTGGCAACCCTTGTGGGCGGTCACCGAAACCCGTTAAATTGCTCGGGGCGATCTCCACAACCTAATTGGAGACCCCGACGCTTTCCCGGAGCTTTACACCACAACGATTGAGCTCCGAACACCACCAACCATCTAGGGCACCCAAGCACCCAAGAGGAACAAGCTCAAGGGTACCAAGCACCCAAGAGTAATAAGCTTCTCAACCTGTAACTTCCACGTATCACCATAGAGAACTCAAACCGGTGCACCAAATGCAAAGGCAAGGGCACACGGAGTGCCCAAGTCCTTCTCTCTCAAATCCCACCGAAGCAACTAATGCTAGGGAGGAAAATGAGAGGAATAACAAGAAGGAGAACACCAAGAACTCCAAGATCTAGACCCAAGGGGTTCCCCTCACTTAGAGGAGAAAGTGATTGGTGGAAACGTGGATCTAAATCTCCTCTCTCTTTTCCCTCAAGAACTAGCAAGAATCATTGGAGGGATTAAGAGTTAGCGAGCTCGAAGAAGGTCAACAATGGGGGAAGAACACGAGCTAAAGAGATAAGGTTCATTGGGGGAAGAAGACCCCCTTTTATAGGTGGGAAAAATCCAACCGTTATGCTCACAGCCCGCACAGAGTGGTAGTACCGCTCCAAGGAGAGGTACTACCGCCAGGGCGGTGTAGGATCGAAAGTATGTCTAGAGGGGGGGGGGTGATTAGACTACTTGACAAAATAAAATCTAGCCTTTTCCCAATTTTAGTTCTTGGTAGATTTTAGCAACTTAGCACAAACAAGTAATCAACCTACACATGCAATTCTAAGAGTATAGCAGCGGAATGTAAAACAATTGCATATGAGGGTAAATGGAGGAGTTTGAGGGAGCAAAAGCAATGTTGACACGGAGATTTTTGGTGTGGTTCCGATAGGTGGTGCTATCGTACATCCACGTTGATGAAGACTTCAACCCACGAAGGGTAACGGTTGCGCGAGTCCATGGAGGGCTCCACCCACGAAGGGTCCACGAAGAAGTAACCTTGTCTATCCCACCATGGCCATCGCCCACGAAGGACTTGCCTCAGTCAGGTAGATCTTCACGAAGTAGGCGATCTCCTTGCTCTTACAAACTCCTTGGTTCAACTCCACAATCTTGTCGGAGGCTCCCAAGTGACACCTAGCCAATCTAGGAGACACCACTCTCCAAGAAGTAACAAATGGTGTGTTGATGATGAACTCCTTTCTCTTGTGCTTCAAATGATAGTCTCCCCAACACTCAACTCTCTCTCATAGGATTGGATTTGGTAGAAAGAATATTTGAGTGGAAAGCAACTTGGGGAAGGCTAGAGATCAAGATTTATGTGGTTGGAATGGAATATCTTGACCCCAACACAAGTGTAGGTGGTTCTCTCTCAGAAAATGTGTATTGGAAGTGTAGGCATGTTCTGATGACTCTCTCCTTGAATGAAGAGTGGGTGGAGGGGTATTTATAGCCTCCACACAAAATCTAACCGTTACACACAAATCACCAAACTCGGTGGGACCAAATCATGAAACTCGGTCAGACCGATTTAGTTCAAAATGTGAACGTTAGGATTCTCGGTGGGACCGACATGTCCATTCGGTGGGACCGATTTCGTTAGGGTTAGGGCATAACGTAATCTCGGTGAGACCGATTACACAAACTCGGTGAGACCAATTTTGGTAATGGACTAACAGAGAGTTGGTCAGGAAAACTCGGTGGGACCGATACGCTCATCTCGGTTGGACCGAAGTGTTACGAAAGGGAAACAGAGAGTTTACATTGCAATCTTGGTGGGACCGATCGCTCATCTCGGTTGGACCGAAGTGTTACGAAAGGAAACAGAGAGATTACAATCCCATCTCGGTGAGACCGAGATCCCTATCGGTGAGACCGAAAAGATTAGGGTTTCTGGCAGTGGCTATGTTAACTGAACTTGGTGGCGCCGGATAGAAAGAATCGGTGGGGCCGAGTTTGACATTTGTTCTGGGACATATGAGGATATGAGAAAGTATTGGAGGGTTTTGGAGCATATCACTAAGCATTTTGAGCAAGCACCTCATTAAGAAACACCTCATCCCTTCTTAATAGTATTGGCTTTTTCTATAGACTCAATGTGATCTTGGATCACTAAAATAGAAAATGTAGAGTCTTGTGCTTTGAGCTTGAGCCAATCTTTTATCCTTAGCATTTTGAAGGGTCCACCTTCTAATCCATGCCATGCCAACCATTGAGCTTTCCTGAAATATTCATCTTGGAATAGCATTAGCTCAATGAGCTATATGTTGTTAGGAATTACCAAAACCACCCTGGGATAGTTGCACTTTCAATCTCCCCCTTTTTGGTAATTGATGACAACATATAGATCAAAGCTTCGACAAATGATAAATAGTATTTGAAAAACATCGTCGCTTTGAGAAGTATGTGATAAGCTAGAGCTCCCCCTAAATTTGTGCATTATTTAAAATTTGCTTTCGAATGCAAATGCACAACCGATTAGGATCATGGGTTACTCTTCCATGTCACATACATCTTGGTGGAGCGCTCAGAATGATACAGATTAAAAGCATGCACTCATCACCAAGCAAGTGAATGATCATATAAAAGATATAAAATATAGCATCATTCAACCGAACATTAAGGGTAGCATATGATCAAACACATGATCAACAAGTATCTCACAAGGTAGCTCACACAAGCACACAAAAAAGTTTCAAACAAAATAGCAAGAGAGATAAAAACCAACACTCTCTCTCAAAGCCTATGATCAATACATTTTTCTCCCCCTTTGGCAACAAGTTACCAAAAAGTTCAAAAATGCATAGTTCTAAACGACTCTCAGGCTTGATCTTCGGGAGGTGGTGTAGAGAGAACTCCAAGGACGATGGCTTCCAATGAAGTAGTTGGAGCTGATGGAGTGGGTGCTGGAGGTGGAACAGGAGTTGTGGCTGCTGGTGCTGACACTGAAGCTCGAGTATCTGTCACAGGCACTGCAGCAGACCTTGGACCTCGTGGCAGTCGCTTGAAAGCATCAGTAGTAGACTTGCCCTTCCTCTCCTCTGCTTCCTCCTGTAGCTGCTCAACTGCAGTTTGGATCTCAGTTACCTTGACATCTAGATCATAGAACTTCTGCTCAACGATCCTCTCCAAACTCTCTTGGTTCTTAGTCAGGGTGGCCAAGCCCTTCTCAATCCTCGTGGTGGATTGGATCAGATATCCAAGTTGATCTTGTTTGGATTTCAAGAACACTTGAGATGCCTCTTCAACAGTTGGCATCTTTGCAGCTTTCTCTGCCTTTGCCTTCTCTCTCTTCTCATGTGCTTGAGCTGAAAATGGTTCATTTTCATCCATCACCACAGTGTTGTCTTCAAATTCAGGATAGATGGGCAGGTGTTCCTTGTCCAAAAGTGAAAGTGCAACTATCCCTAGGTGGTTTTAGTAATTCATAACAACATATAGCTCATTGAGCTAATGCTATTCCAAGATAATTATTTCAGGAAAGCTCAATGATTGGCATGGCATGGATGTGAAAGTGGAACCCTCAAAATGCTAAGGACAAAGGATTGGCTCAAGCTCAAAAGCTCAAGACTCTTCATTTTATATTTTAGTGATCCAAGATCACATTGAGTCTTTAGGAAAAGCCAATACTATCAAGGAGGGATGAGGTGTTGCTTAATGAGCCTCTTGCTTCATGTGCTTAGTGATATGCTCCAAAACCCTCAACTACTTTCCCATATCCACATATGACCTAAACCCTAAGCCAAACTCGGTCCTACCGATTCTTCCTATCCGGCGCCACCGAGTTTCACTTGTCATAAGCCACTGCCAAACCCTAGCAATTCGGTTCCACCGATAGGGATCTCGGTCTCACCGAGATGGGATTGCAAACTCTCTGTTTCCCTTTCGTAACTTTTCGGTCTCACCGAAAGAGCGAATCGGTCCCACCGAGATTGCAATGTAAATTCAGTGTTTCCCTTTTGTAACTTTCCGGTCTCACCGAAAGAGCAAATCGGTCCCACCGAGTTTGCCTGACCAACTCTCTGGTTAGCCAATTACCAAATTTGGTCCCACCGAGTTTGTTGATTCGGTCTCACCGAGATTACATTATGCCCAAACCCTAACCATATCGATCCCACCGAGTTGCATGTCAGTCCCACCGAAAATCTCTAACGGTCACTAGGTTTACATTTTCGGTCCGACCGAGTTTGTTGATTCGGTCCCACCGAGATTGGAAAACTGTGTGTAACGGTTGGATTTTGTGTGGAGGCTATATATACCTCTCCACCTCCTCTTCATTCAATAAGAGAGCCATCAGAACACATACACAATTCCTACTCATATGTTCTGAGAGAGAACCACCTACTCATGTGTTGAGACCAAGATATTCCATTCCTACCATACGAATCTTGATCTCTAGCCTTCCCAAGTTGCTTTCCACTCAAATCTTCTTTCCACAAAATCCATATCCTATGAGAGAGAGTTGAGTGTTGGGGAGACTATCACTTGAAGCACAAGAGCAAGGAGTTCATTACCTACACACCATTTGTTACTTCTTGGAGAGTGGTGTCTCCTAGATTGGCTAGGTGTCACTTGGGAGCCTCCGACAAGATTGTGGAGTTGAACCAAGGAGTTTGTAAGGGCAAGGAGATCGCCTACTTCGTGAAGATCTACCGCTAGTGAGGCAAGTCCTGTGTGGGCGATGGCCATGGTGGGATAGACAAGGTTGCTACTTCGTGGACCCTTTGTGGGTGGTTGCTTCTTCGTGGACCCTTTGTGGGTGGAGCCCTTTGTGGACTCGCGCAACTGTTACCCTTTGTGGACTCGTGCAACCGTTACCCTTTGTGGGTTGAAGTCTCCATCAACGTGGATGTAGGATAGCACCACCTATCCGAACCACGGGAAAAACATCCGTGTCTCCAATTGCGTTTGAATTCTCCAAACCCTTCCCTTTACATTCTTGCAAGTTGCATGCTTTACTTTCTGCTGCCAATATACTCTTTGCATGCTTGCTTGAATTGTGTGATGATTGCTTGACTTGTCCTACAATAGCTAAAATCTGCCAAGAACTAAAATTGGGAAAAGGTTATGTTTTATTTGGTCAAGTAGTCTAATCACCCCCCCTCTAGACATACTTTCGATCCTACAAGTGGTATCAGAGCTTTGGTCTCCATTTGCTTTGATCTCCATAGCTTTTGGTGGTCATAGCCTTGGTTTCACAACCTAGGAGAGTATGGTGTCTAGCGAGGGAAATTATCACCGTAGAGGTCCTTACTTTGATGGTACTAATTTTGCTAGTTGGAAGCATAAAATGAAAATGCATATTCTTGGACATAACCCCGCCGTTTGGGCTATTGTGTGTGTTGGTTTGCAAGGTGACTTCTTTGATGGGAAAGAACCAAACCGTGAAGCTACCACGGATGAGTTGAAGATGTTGCAATACAATGCTCAAGCTTGTGATATTCTCTTCAACGGATTGTGCCCCGAAGAATTCAACAAAATCAGCCGTCTTGAGAATGCAAAGGAAATTTGGGACACTTTGATTGATATGCACGAAGGTACCGACTCCGTCAAGGAATCCAAGTTGGATGTGCTTCAAAGTCAACTTGACAAGTTCAAGATGAAGGATGGTGAAGGTGTCGCTGAAATGTACTCTAGGCTTGCTCTCATCACAAATGAGATTGCTGGCTTAGGAAGCGAAGAGATGACCGATAGATTCATCACCAAGAAGATTCTAAGAGCCTTGGATGGAAAATATGATACCATGTGCACATTGATCCAAATGATGCCCAACTACAAAGATCTCAAGCCAACGGAGGTCATTGGAAGAATTGTTGCTCATGAGATGTCACTTAAGGATAAAGAGGAACTTCACAACAAATCAAGTGGTGCCTACAAAGTCTCATGTGAAGCCCCTACATCATCAAGTGAGAAGCAAAACTTCAATGAAGAATTGAGCTTAATGGTGAAGAACTTCAACAAGTTCTACAAGAGTAGAAGCAAAGATAGAAGCTTCAAGTCAAGGTCCTATAATGACAAAAGATCTTCTAGCCGAGAGCGAAACTGCTACAGTTGTGGAAGACCCGGACACTATTCCAATGAGTGTACGGCTCCCTACAAGAGAAGAGAAGATTCTCCAAAAAGAAGAAGCAAAGAATCACCACCAAGAGAGAGAAGGAGTAGAGATGATCGTTATGAACGAAGATACTCACGGAGAAGCAAGGATTCGGAAAGGAGGGAAAAATCATCAAGGAGCTACACAAAACGAAGACATCAAGCTCATGTTGGTGAATGGGTATCCGGCTCCGACTCCGACAGCCACTCTGAGAGAAGTTATCACTCCGACTCCGAAGATACTCAAGATGAAGGTGTTGCCAGTCTAGCACTTGTGTCAACCAACTCCTATGACATATTTGACTCACTAAATGAAGGAATTGGAAGATGCTTCATGGCCAAAGGTCCTAAGGTAACACACCCCGAGTATGTTGATTTCAATAGTGATGAAGATGACTTGTTAGGTGATGATTTGCTTGTTGACAACTCTAGTGATGAATACTATGATGAAACGTCAATTAATCATGCTAATCAAGATAAAACAAATGACAATGATAAGGAGAAGATTGAGGCTCTAACTAAAGAACTAAACACTCTTAAGTTAGCTCATGAAACTATCTTCGAAGATCATCGAGAACTTTTAAGAGCTCATGAGAAATTACGCTTTGAAAAGCTCAATCTTGAGCAAGAGCATGAGTTCTTAAAAGCAATCAATGATGATCTCCGCAAGAAAAGTTCTTCTTACATTGCCAAGCGTTTACTCTTGTCCACTTACATGCCTCAAGTCAAGTCTAGTAACAAGAACAAGAAAGATTCTTCCTCTAGCAGTAACAATGATCATGCTAAATCCAATATTGTTGCTTCTAGTAGTTCTCTTGATTCCACTAATGATTCTCTTAGCCAAGTTACACTTGAGCAAGAAAATAGCTTATTGAAGGGAATTATAGAGAAAGGAGTGTACAAAAGTCTTGTCGGGAGTAAGCAATTCGAGGAAATTGTGCGCAAGCAAGGAATGCACCGGAAGAATCAAAGTGTTGGTTTTGAACGAAAGTTCAATGCCAATGGAGTTGAGTGGGAAGAAGATCAATACCCCAAGACAAAGTTTGTTCCTCAACAAGAAAAGTATGATACTTCTTTCAAGGGGACACAAGCCCAAGATGATCTTCCACCACAAGACTACAAGCAAAAAGGCAAGGACAAGCTTCAAGAGGAAATTGATGCATTTGAAGAAGCTCCTAAGACCTTAGTCAAGTGGATTCCCAAGACTACTTCAAGTTCCACTTCATCAAGTACGACTACAACTCCAAGGATTCCCATCAAGATGGTGTGGATCCAAAAGAAGAAGAACTAGAGAGTTCTTGAGGGTGACTCCGCCAACATACTTCACTCTTATCATTTTGGCAAGAACAAGTGCAATCAACTTCCACATCTTGCACTAGTTCAAGGAGTCACAAACCCTCTTGTTGGTAAGACAAGGGACAAGGTAACCTAAAAGTTTTCATGGACATCATCTTTTGTGTGCATCACTCTATATCTATGGATATCCTTGTTTGTTCCTTGTGGGACTAACCCATGTAGGTATTGAAAGTGCAATTCACTCAAATGGATAGCTCCAAGTGATCTACATCAACATTGAGCATCCACATCTTCAACATCAACATGAAGTCATCATCGATGAAACCCAAGGTTAGTTCATCCCTCTAAGGGGGGATATCACATCTAGGGGGAGCTTTACTCTAAGACTTGAGCTAAAGCAACTCTAAAGATGTGAACACAACAATGCTTTATGTAAAAGTGGTAACCCCACTTGAGCTTAAATGATGAGTATGACCTATGATTAGGTGTTCTCACTTGACTCCTAAGTGAATATACTCATATATAGATGACCTTGTCATCGCAAATTGCTTGATAGATGCTAGAATTGGTTGTGCATGCCTTGCCACATATTTCATTTGCCATCTTATTGTGTGAGCATGCTGGTTGCATATTTTACTCATTCGAGGACATCCACTTGTTGTTTTGATCGTTTGGGTTTATTTCCTTTGCCAAGTGGATGTACAAGAATACCTAAGAACCTCCTCTAGCTATCTATGCTTTTCTCGTCTCAAACTCTATTCATGCTGCATCACAAAATTTGATCAAGTCAGATTCGAACCACTCTGTGCGAGGAGCGCTCGGAGTCCCCGATTTGTCATAGACTTAAACTTCCAAAACCTCTTTATGATTCTCGGTCTGACCGATACCCCACTTCCGGTCCTACCGAGATCATTAAGTTGATCTAGGTTTTCGATCTCGGTGGAACTGATTTGAACCTTTCGGTCACACCGAGTTTCAGTAACTGCATGCAGTTATGAATCTCGGTGCCACCGAGTTGTTCCACTCGGTCACACCGACAGGGTCGGGCTATATATAGTCACGGGCAAAATTTGGAAATTTCTCTGAACCCCTTCGCCCGCGCGATAGCCTGCTCTACCAACGTGGTCTCCGGATCGTCTTCTCGCCGCCAGCCGCCTCTAGTCGCTAGTCTCCGTCGCCGTCAACGGGAATTCTGCCCCGCCGTTGCCGCCGTAGCGAGTCTCCGCCAAGCTAGGGTATGGACTCGATCTTTGTGCTATTCTCCAATCCAATTCTCAGCACATTGTGATCATCATGATTCTTGCCACGATTGAAACACTCCTATCCAGTCAATATGCCTGTAGATTAGCTTTGATTCGAAAATTTTAGGGTTAGGTTTCCGCCGAAACCATCTCGGACCCACCGAGTTGAAAAACTCGGTCCCACTGATTTGGCTTATGCCATTGCACAAGTGAGACTCCGTCTGACCGAGAATTACTTATCGGTGTGACCGATTTTGGAACTCTGTGAAACCCTAGCAGTCTCGGTGCCACCGAACTGTGACTCGGTCCAACCGAGTTCACTAGTTTAGGTTCCAAAACTGCTTCGGTATCACCGAGTTTAAAAATCGATAGATCCGAGATGATTTCAGTGGGAAACTAAAACTAAGTTTTTGGATCATTCTTTTGCAAAAATCTCTGCATTTTGTGATGCTCATCTATTCTACCTCATCTATAAACTATTCACAGGTTCAGCAGTCAGAGTTTGCAGCATGTCTGATCAGAGTGACAGCCAGAACTTGTCAGAGCATCAAGTGCAGATGAGTGAGGGCACTAGTCCCTCCAGCTCTTCAGATGATGGCAGCAGAAGTACCCCAAGCAATCTGCCAAAAGCTGCCACCAGACAGAGAAAGAAGAGAACTTCAGACTCCGAAGATGAAGATTATGTGGCAGAGGAAGAGGCCACATCAAAGAGAGTTGAGCCAGCTCAAGGCACAAAGCCAGGTCTAAAGATCAAAAGGCCAGCAGGCAGGCAGCTTATGTCAAAGGCTAGAGCCTCAACTGAGAAGCCCACTCCCAAAGAGCCAGTTGCTGCAGAAGGCAAGAAGAGGAAGGAAAGGGTCAAGAAGACCGTAGCCAGAGTGCTAGGAAAGGCTTCCATCATGGAAGAGGAAGAGGAAGAAGAGGTAGCTGCACCAGCACCTAAGGCACCCAAGCTGATGGGTGATGCCATAAGATCAGGGGCTACTGCATCTAAGCCCAAAGCTGCCTCCAAGCCAAAACCAAAGAGGAATACAAGGAGCATTCCTGCAGCTGAGAAGAACAAGGCCCCAGTGCCTGAGACTGTTGCTGAAGAAGAGGATGAAGAGCAAGTTCTTAGAAAGCTCAAGCCCAAGATCCCAGACCACAACGATGCTCATCCTGTGGCTGAGGACATGAAGCTCAGGAGAGATTCAGGGCTAAGGAAGTGGAGAGAAGCAGACCCGTATGCTTCAAGGAGAAGGATTGCTGTGGATTACAGATTTCACACCAAGGAACAGCAGGACTTCTATGAGACAGTGCTGCTAGATAAGAAGCCCATTGTTTGTGACATGAGATGGGTCGACTGGACCTACATGAAGGAAAATGAGGAACACTACCCTGGAGTGTATGACAGCTTTAGTGCTTGTGGAGTTGCTGACTTTGTTGGGCAGAAGCTCACAAAGTGGAACGATGAGCTTATCATGCAATTCTACTCCATGGCACACTTTTATCCAGATGGGAGGATAACTTGGATGTCTGAGGGTACGAGGTACCAATCTACAGTTGTTGAATGGGCTCACCTGATCAATGCCCCAGAGGAGCAAGCAGATGACTTGGACATTTATGCCAAGAAAAAGATGGATCATAACTCAATGTCCAACATGTACAAGGAAATTCCCAATGAAGCTCTTGACACTTTCAAATTTGGCTCAGTGCATTATCTTCTGTCAGGACTGCCAACCATCAATTGGATATTGAGGCACACCTTATTGCCCAAGTTTGGAGATCACAAGATGATCAGAGGCCATGCAATCAACTTGCTTCATGTCTTTGATGTGCCACAGAAGTTCAAGGTCATGAGCCTCATAGTAGAGACTATCAAGAGGACTGCAGCAGATCAGAAGAGGAGCTGTGGATATGCACCTCAAATTCAGGAGCTCATCAACTCTAAGATGGGCACATGCATATATTTATTGGACAAGGAACACCTGCCCATCCGTCCAGATTTTGAGGACAATCAAGTTGTGATGACCGAGAATGAGCCATCGTCTGCCCAAGCACAAGCAAAGAAGGAGAAGGCAAGGAAGGAGAAAGCTGCCAAGATGCCAACTCAAGAGGAGGCATCTGAGTATTTCTTGAAGATCAAACAAGAGCAGCTTGGTTACCTGATTGCATCCACCATGCGGATTGAGAAAGGACTAGCCACCCTAACTCAAAACCAGGCAAGCCTAGAGAGAATCATGGAACAAAAGTTCTATGACTTGGATGTCAAGGTGAGAGAGATTCAGACTGCAGTGGAGCAGCTCCAGGATGACATGCAGGAGAGGAGAGGCATGACTACCACTCATGCCTTTGCCAGAGTGCCATGAGGTCCGAGGTCGTCTGCCGTGCCAGTTGCTGACACCAGAGCCACCACTTCTGCACCAGCTACAGCTTCAGTTCCACCAGCTCCAGCATCTACTTCAGCTCCAACTCCAGCGTCTACTTCAGCATCTACAGAAGCCTTCGTCCTTGGAGTGATCCGGACTCCACCACCACCAGAAGATCAAGCCTGAGTGTTGATCTAGCACTATGCATTTTCTAGGAACTTTTTGGTAACTTGTTGCCAAAGGGGGAGAAGATGTATAGATCATAGGCTTCCAGAGAGAGAGAGTGTTGTTTTTTCTCTCTTGCTTTATTTGGTGGTTTTTCGAACTTGTTTGCTTTTGAGTGCTTGAGATACCACGTCATTATTTGCGAGACATTGATGATCATGTGTTTGATCATAAGCTACACTTAATGCTTGCTTAATGCTATCATCTTATCTATCTTATGTGATCATTCACTATTCTTGGTGATGAGTGCATGTATTTCATTCTTATCATTTTAAGCGCTCCACCAAGATGTATGTGACATGGAAGAGTAACCCATGACTCTAACTCTTTGTGCATTTGCAGTCCAAAGCAAATTTTAAATATGCACAAATTTAGGGGGAGCTCTTACTTATCACATACTTCTCAAAGCGACAATATATTTCATACTTATTATCATTTGTCGAAGCTTTGATCTATATGTTGTCATCAATTACCAAAAGGGGGAGATTGAAAGTGCAACTATCCCTAGGTGGTTTTGGTAATTCATAACAACATATAGCTCATTGAGCTAATGCTATTCAAAGATAATTATTTCAGGAAAGCTCAATGATTGGCATGGCATGGATGTGAAAGTGGAACCCTCAAAATGCTAAGGACAAAGGATTGGCTCAAGCTCAAAAGCTCAAGACTCTTCATTTTATATTTTAGTGATCCAAGATCACATTGAGTCTTTAGGAAAAGCCAATACTATCAAGGAGGGATGAGGTGTTGCTTAATGAGCCTCTTGCTTCATGTGCTTAGTGATATGCTCCAAAACCCTCAACTACTTTCCCATATCCACATATGACCTAAACCCTAAGCCAAACTCGGTCCTACCAATTCTTCCTATCCGGCGCCACCGAGTTTCACTTGTCATAAGCCACTGCCAAACCCTAGCAATTCGGTTCCACCGATAGGGATCTCGGTCTCACCGAGATGGGATTGCAAACTCTCTGTTTCCCTTTCGTAACTTTTCGGTCTCACCGAAAGAGCGAATCGGTCCCACCGAGATTGCAATGTAAATTCAGTATTTCCCTTTTGTAACTTTTCGGTCTCACTGAAAGAGCAAATCGGTCCCACCGAGTTTGCCTGACCAACTCTCTGGTTAGCCAATTACCAAATTCGGTCCTACCGAGTTTGTTGATTCGGTCTCACCGAGATTACGTTATGCCCAAACCCTAACCATATCGATCCCACCGAGTTGCATGTCAGTCCCACCAAAAATCTCTAACGGTCACTAGGTTTACATTTTCGGTCCGACCGAGTTTGTTGATTCGGTCCCACCGAGATTGGAAAACTATGTGTAACGGTTGGATTTTGTGTGGAGGCTATATATACCCCTCCACCTCCTCTTCATTCGATAAGAGAGCCATTAGAACACATACACAATTCCTACTCATATGTTCCGAGAGAGAACCACCTACTCATGTGTTGAGACCAAGATATTCCATTCCTACCATATGAATCTTGATCTCTAGCCTTCCCAAGTTGCTTTCCACTCAAATCTTCTTTCCACAAAATCCATATCCTATGAGAGAGAGTTGAGTGTTGGGGAGACTATCACTTGAAGCACAAGAGCAAGGAGTTCATTACCTACACACCATTTGTTACTTCTTGGAGAGTGGTGTCTCCTAGATTGGCTAGGTGTCACTTGGGAGCCTCCGACAAGATTGTGGAGTTGAACCAAGGAGTTTGTAAGGGCAAGGAGATCGCCTACTTCGTGAAGATCTACCGCTAGTGAGGCAAGTCCTGTGTGGGCGATGGCCATGGTGGGATAGACAAGGTTGCTACTTCGTGGACCCTTTGTGGGTGGTTGCTTCTTCATGGACCCTTTGTGGGTGGAGCCCTTTGTGGAATCGCGCAACCGTTACCCTTTGTGGGTGGAGCCCTTTGTGGACTTGCGCAACCGTTACCCTTTGTGGGTTGAAGTCTCCATCAACGTGGATGTAGGATAGCACCACCTATCCGAACCACGGGAAAAACATCCGTGTCTCCAATTGCGTTTGAATTCTCCAAACCCTTCCCTTTACATTCTTGCAAGTTGCATGCTTTACTTTCTGCTGCCAATATACTCTTTGCATGCTTGCTTGAATTGTGTGATGATTGCTTGACTTGTCCTACAATAGCTAAAATCTGCCAAGAACTAAAATTGGGAAAAGGTTATGTTTTATTTGGTCAAGTAGTCTAATCACCCCCCCTCTAGACATACTTTCGATCCTACAAAAAGATATGTGCCTGTGCCCATCCTTGAGTTAATGAGCTCTTGAATGTGTGGAACATACCCACAACTCCTCTTCTGATCAACAACAGTCCTCTTGATTGTCTCAACAATCAGGCTCATGACTTTGAGCTTCTATGGGACATCAAATATGTGCAGAAAGTTTATAGCATGTCCTATGATCATCTTGTGATCACCTGACTTGGGTAGCAGTGTGTGCCTCAGAATCCAGTTTATGGTAGGCAGACCAGACAACAAGTAGTGGACAGATCCAAATTTATGTGTATCCAAGGCAACATTTGGGATCTCCTTGTACATGTTGGCCATAGTGTTGTGGTCTTTCTTTTTCTCTGCATAAACATTCAAGTCATCCTCATGTTCCTCAGGAGCATTTATAATCTTGGCCCACTCATCAACTGTGGATTGGTACCTAGTACCCTCAGACATCCATACAATCTTCCCATCTGGACAGAAATGGGCAGTGGAGTAGAACTGCATGATCAGCTCATCATTCCACTTGGTGAGATTTTGTGCAACGAATTCATCAACTCCACATGCTTTAAAACTGTCATACACTCCAGGATAGTGATCTTCATTCTTCTAGATGTACTCCCAGTCTACCCATTTCATGTCACACACAATGGGCTTCTTGTCAAGCAACACTATCTCATAGAAGTCTTGCTGTTCCTTAGTGTGAAACCTGTAGTCCACAACAGTTCTTCTCCTGGTAGCATATGAATCTGACTCTCTCCATATTCTCAATCCTGCATCCTTCCCGATTTTCATGTTTTCTGCGACTGGATGTGCATCATTGTGGTCAGGGATCTTGGGTTTCAGCTTCCTTAGCACTTGAGTTTCATCTTCTTCAGTAGCTTCAGGCACTGGGGCCTTGTTCTTTTCCTCAGCAGAAATGTTTCTAGTGCTTCTCTTGGGCTTCTGAGCTGGAGCAGCTGCCTTGGGAGCAACTTTGGGCTTAGATGGAGAAGCCCCTGATCTGATTGCATCTCCCATGAGCTTTTGAGCTTTGGGTGCTGGTGCAGCATCTTCTTCCTCTTCAACATCATCTCTCGTAATTGATGATCTGCCAAGCACTTTGGCAGTGGTCTTCTTGACCATTTCTTTCCTTTTCTTGCCTTCTCCAACTGCCTCTTCAGATGGCTTGGAGGTTTCAGCAGTGGATGCTCTGGCCTTAGACATGGGGACTCTCTTTGCTAGTGCCTTCTTATGCATCCCTGGCTTGACTGTAGCAGCTGAGCCATACTCCTTTTTCAGCACCTTTTTCTTGGAGCTGACTTCTTCCTCAACAGCCACATAGTCCTCATCCTCTGAATCTGAGGTCTTCTTCTTTCTTGTTCTGGTGGCTGCCTTTGGCAAGTTACTTGGTGTGCTCCTGCTGCCATCATCAGATGAACTGGAGGGACTAGTTCCCTCACTCAGTTGAACCTGCTCCTCAGACTTGTTCTGGCTATCACTTTGGTCAGACATCATGCAGGCAAACTATCAGCAGACCCTGTGAATAGATTATAGATGAGGTAGAGTAGATGAGCATCACAAAGTACAGGTGTTTTGCAAAAAGATTGACTCAAAAACTTAGTTTTAGTTCTTCACAGAAAGCATTTCGGATCTACCGATTTGTAAACTTGGTGATACCGAAGCAGTTTTTGGAACCTAAACTGGTGAACTCGGTCATACCGAGTCACAGTTTGCTGGCACCGAGACTGCTAGGGTTTCATAGAGAATTGAACTCGGTCACACCGATTTGCAATTTTCGGTCAGACCGAAAACACGTGTGCTCTGGCCTAAGCCAAAATCGGTGAGACCGATTTCTACAACTCAGTCGGTCCGAGATGAATTCGGCGGAGACCTAACCCTAAATTTTGAAATCAAAACTAATCTACGGGGATGTTTTCGCTGGATAGGATGATTTCATTCGTGGCAAGAATCATGGCAAAGCAATGTGCTAAGAATCGGAGTTAAGGATTAGCACAATGATCAAGTTCGTACCCTAGTTTGGCGACGAACTTGCTATGGTGACAACTACAGTGAAGATTTCCGTTGACGGCGGCAGAGACCAGCAGCGGGAGGTCGCTGGCAACAAGAGGACGATCCAGAGACCCGAGGAGGCAGAGTAGGTTATGCGCGGGCGAGGAGGTTCGGAAAATTTTCCAAATTTTGGCCCGTTGATATATATAACCTGACCCTGTCGGTGTGACCGAGTGGAACAACTTGGTGGCACCAAGATGCAAAACTGCAGGCAGTTACTGCAACTCGGTACGACCGAAAGGTTCTAATCGGTTGCACCGAGATTGAAAAACCCTAGATCAACTTAGTGACTCGGTACGACCGAAGAGGATGAATCGGTCAAACCGAGATGCACAAAGAGGTTTTGGAGGTTTAAGTCTATGACGAATTGGGAACTCTGAGTGCTCCTCACACAGAGTGGTTCAAATCTGAGTTGATCAAACTTTGTGATGTAGCATGAATAGAGTTTGAGACGAGAAAAGCATAGATAGCTAGAGGGAGTTCTTAGGCATTCTTGTCCATCCATTTGGCAAAAGAGAAAGAGCCAAACAATCAAAACAACAAATGGATGTCCTCGAATGAGTAAAATATGCAACCAACATGCCCACACAATAAAATGTCAAATGAAATATGTGACAAAGCATGCACAAACACTCTAGCATCTATCAAGCAATTTTGCGATGACTAGGTCATCTATATATGAGTATATTGACTTAGGAGTCAAATGAGAACATTTGATCATAGGTCATACTCATCGTTTAAGCACAAGTGGGGTTACCACTTTTACATAAAGCATTGTTGTGTTCACACCATTAGAGTTGCTTTAGCTCAATTGGTTAGAGTAAAGCTCCCCCTAGATGTGATATCCCCCCTAAGAGGGATGAACTAACCTTGGGTTTTGTCGATGATGACTTCATGTAGGTGTTGAATATGTAGATGCTCAATGTTGATGTAGATCATTTGGATTAATCCTTTGGAGTGAGTTGCACTTTCAATACCTACACGGGTTAGTCCCACAAGGAACAAACAAGGATATCCATAGACATAGATTGATGCATACACAAGATGATGTCCATGAAAGAATTAGGTTACCTTGTCCCTTGTCTTACCAATGAGAGGGTTTGTGACTCCTTGAACTAGTGCAGGATATGGAAGTTGTTTGCACTTGTCCTCGCCAAAATGATAAGAGTGAAGTATGTTGGCGGAGTCACCCTCAAGAACTCTCTAGTTCTTCTTCTTCTGGATCCACACCATCTTGATGGGAACCGTTGGAGTTGTAGTTGTACTTGATGAAGTAGAACTTGATGTGGTCTTGGGAACCCACTTGACCAAGGCCTTGGGTGCTTCTTCAAATGCATCAATATCCCCTTGAAGCTTGTCCTTGCCTTTTTGCTTGTGGTCTTGTGGTGGAAGATCATCTTGAGCTTGTGTCCCCTTGAAAGAAGTAGGATCATACTTCCCTTGTTGAGGAACAAACTTCGTCTTGGGGTATTGATCTTCTTCCCACTCAACTCCATTGGCATTGAACTTTCGTTCAAAACCAACACCTTGATTCTTCCGGTGTCTTCCTTGCTTGCGTACAATTTCCTCAAATTGCTTACTCCTGGCAAGGCTCTTGTAAACACCTTTCTCTATAATTCCCTTCAATAAGATATTTTCTTGCTCAAGTGTAACTTGGCTAAGAGAATCATTAGTGGAATCAAGAGAACTACTAGAAGCAACAATATTGGATTTAGCATGATTGTTGTTACTACTAGATGAAGAATCTTTCTTGCTCTTATTACTAGATTTAACTTGTGGCATGTAAGTAGACAAGAGTAAACGCTTGGCAATGTAAGAAGAACTTTTCTTGCAAAGATCATCATTGATTTCCTTTAAAAACTCATGCTCTTGCTCAAGGTTGAGATTTTCAAAGCGTAGCTTATCATGAGTCTTTAAAAGTTCTCGATGATTCTCCAAGATAGTTTCATGAGCTAACTTAAGAGTGTTTAGTTCTTGTGTTAGACGCTCAATCTCCTTCTTATCATCATCATTCGTTTTATCTTGATTAGCATGATTAATTGACGTTTCATCATAGTATTCATCACTAGAGTTGTCAAAAAGTAATTCATCATCACCTAGCAAATCATCTTCATCACTATTGAAATCAACATACTCGGGATGTGTTACCTTTGGACCTTTGGCCATGAAGCACCTTCCAATTCCTTCATTTGGTGAGTCAAATATGTCGTAGGAGTTGGTTGACACATGTGCTAGACTGGCAACACCTTCATCTTGAGTATATTCGGAGTCGGAGTGATAACTTCTTTCGGAGTGATTGTTAGAGTCGGAGCCGGATACCCATTCACCAACATGAGCTTGATGTCTTCTTTTGTGTAGCTCCTTGATGATTTTTCCTTTCCTTTCCGAATCCTTGCTTCTCCGAGAGGGTTTTCGTTCATAACGATCATCTCTACTCCTCCTTTCTCTTGGTGGTGATTCTTCTCTTCTACTTCTTCTTTTGGGAGAGTTTTCTCTTCTTTTGTAGGGAGCCGTACACTCATTGGAGTAGTGTCCGGGTCTTCCACAATTGTAGCAATTACGTCCACGACTAGAAGATCTTTTGTCATTGTAGGACCTTGACTTGGAACTTCTTTCTTTGCTTCTACTCTTGTAGAACTTGTTGAAGTTCTTTACCATTAGGCTCAATTCTTCATTGAAGGTTTGTTTCTCGCTTGATGATGTGGGTGCATCACATGAGGCTTTGTAAGCACCACTTGACTTATTGTGAAGCTCTTCCTTATCCTTGAGTGACATCTCATGAGCAACAATTCTTCCAATGACTTCCGTTGGCTTGAGATCTTTGTAATTGGGCATCATTTGGATCAATGTGCACACTGTATCATATTTTCCATCCAAGGCTCTTAGGATCTTCTTGATGATGAATTTGTCAGTCATCTCTTCACTTCCTAAACCGGCAATCTCATTTGTGATGAGAGCAAGCCTAGAATACATTTCGGTGACACCTTCACCATCCTTCATTTTGAAATTGTCAAGTTGACTTTGAAGCACATCCAATTTGGATTCATTGACGGAGTCGGTACCTTCGTGCATATCAATCAAAGTATCCCAAATTTCCTTTGCATTCTCAAGACGGCTGATTTTGTTGAATTTTTCAGGGCACAATCCGTTGAAGAGAATATGACAAGCTTGTGCATTGTATTGTAGCATCTTCAACTCTTCTGCGGTAGCTTCATTGGTTCTCTCCCATCAAAGAATTCACCTTGCAAGCCAACAACACAATAGCCCAAACAGCGGGGTTACGTCCAATAATATGCATTTTCATCTTATGCTTCCAACTAGCAAAATTTGTACCATCAAAGTAAGGACCTCTACGGTGGTAATTTCCCTCGCTAGACGCCATACTCTCCTAGGTTGTGAAACCAAGGCTATGACCACCAAAAGCTATGGAAATCAGAGAAGATGAAGACCAACGCTCTGATACCACTTGTAGGATCGAAAGTATCTGTAGAGGAGGGGGGGTGATTAGACTACTTGACCAAATAAAAATCTAGCCTTTTCCCAATTTTAGTTCTTAGCAGATTTTAGCAACTTAGCACAAACAAGTAATCAATCTACACATGCAATTCTAAGAGAATAACAGTGGAATGTAAAACAATTGCATATGAGGGTAAAGGGAGGAGTTTGAGGGAGCAAACACAATGTTGACATAGAGATTTTTGGCGTAGTTCTGATAGGTGGTGTTATCGTACATCCACGTTGATGGAGACTTCAACCCATGAAGGGTAACGGTTGCACGAGTCCATCGAGAGCTCCACCCACGAAGGGTCCACGAAGAAGCAACATTGTCTATCCCACGATGGCCGTCGCCCACGAAGGACTTGCCTCACTCGGGTAGATCTTCACAAAGTAGGCGATATCCTTGCCCTTACAAACTCATTGGTTCAACTCCACATTCTTGTCGGAGGCTCTCAAGTGACACCTAGCCAATCTAGGAGACACCACTCTCCAAGAAGTAACAAATGGTGTGTTGATGATGAACTCCTTGCTCTTGTGCTTCAAATGATAGTCTCCCCAACACTCAACTCTCTCTCATAGGATTGGATTTGGTAGAAAGAAGATTTGAGTGGAAAGCAACTTGGGGAAGGCTAGCGATCAAGATTTATGTGGTTGGAATGGAATATCTTGACCTCAACACAAGTGTAGGTGGTTCTCTCTCAGAAAATGTGTATTGGAAGTGTAGGAATGTTCTCATGACTCTCTCCTTGAATGAAGAGTGGGTGGAGGGGTATTTATAGCCTCCACACAAAATCTAACCGTTACACACAAATCACCAAACTCGGTGGGACCGAATCATGAAACTTGGTCAGACCGATTTAGTTCAAAATGTGAATGTTAGGATTCTCGGTGGGACCGACATGTCAATTTGATGGGACCGATTTCGATAGGGTTAGGGCATAACGTAATCTCGGTGAGACCGATTACACAAACTCGGTGAGGCCGATTTTGGTAATGGACTAATAGAGAGTTGGTCAGGCAAACTCGATGGGACCGATTCTGTAACACCCCGGATGTAACTTTCCCAATTTGTACTCCAACTCTTGCCGTTTCCAGCGTTAAGTTAATTTATTTCCTCGGGTTCGGTTTCTTTGTCTCCGTGTGTTGTTGTCGTTGTCTTGCATCTCATATCATGTCATCATGTGCATCGCATTTGCATACGTGTTCGTCTCATGCATTCGAGCTTTTCCCCGTTGTCTGTTTTGCATTCCTGCGCTTCGTTCTCCTCCGGTGGTCTTTTCTAGCTTTCTTTCGTGTGTGGGGATTAAACATTTCCGGATTGGACCGAGACTTGCCAAGCGGCCTTGGTTTACTACCGGTAGACCGCCTGTCAAGTTTCGTATCATTCGGACTTCGTTTGATACTCCAACGGTTAACCGAGGGACCGAAAAGGCCTCGTGTGTGTTGTAGCCCAACACCCCTCCAGTTTGTCCCAAAACCCACCAAACTCTGCTCCATCATCTAGAGCGTTCGATCACGATCGCGTGGCCGAAAACCGCACCTCATTTGGACTCTCCTAGCTCCCTCTATGCCTATAAATAGGCCCCCCCTCGAAATATCCCGGACCCCCTCTCCCCGAAACCC